>NW_027175820.1:19396316-19656316 GCF_023055335.1 Clinocottus analis | reverse complement strand
AGCTCACACGACACATTAAAAAGTTTTATGGTATCGGCTTCAGTCTGGTCATCTTCCCCACACATTCTGGCCCTGTCTCAGCAGTCACAGAGACCACTGTGAGACACGCAGAATATTTGTAGGAAATCAGAGTTCCTGAGCTCCTGAGCCCCGGTGAGTTCCCAACACACCCACGCTCTCCTCCCTGCCTGGTTGTGGGTCCTTGAATTAAACATCAAAGCACACAGGAGCATAGGGCCCAACTGCCATAAATAACTGTGCGCTTGGGGAGGTGAGGGGAGGATGTTCAGATAGGAAGAGAGCAGGTCACCCGATCGCTCATACACATACTGTCAAAGCAAATTCATTTGTTCACAAAATGGGTGATGTTGTGTGAGGTTATTGATTTCCGGATGCCATCTGTCTTCTCTGAGGCTTTGGCAAGCAGGCTCTGACACTACCAGCCTCAGGTTCCCCTATATTAGTCTCCACAGCTCAGGTGCACAGAAGGGAGATGTGCAGCAGGTATGGACACTAATGGGGAATGGCTTATGTGACACATACTCAGACACAACGTTATCTAGCATGGGAGCAAAATTCACAGTTAAATATTGCTGTTTTTTTTATTTTTAATTTGACGTCAGACTGACCCGGAATAGACCATCACATCATCTCTAAAATACAAAAGTCGATGGTGTTGATGGTATTCTGTGTTTTACTCGACGAGATCATCTTCTATTGCTGAACAAGAAGCAACCCTGTTAGTGAAAAGGGCATAGGTTTGAGATAAAAATCCATGCTGAAAGTCGTGATTAACATCTCATTTGTCACAAACACCTGCATACACAAGTTCAGGCCCACCCTCGATCTCCTCCTCTCACTAACTAGTCTAGAAGTCACAGTGTACCTCGATGTTGAGCTATGGTGTGTGGAGGGCAGGCCTTCAAACATGGGGCCCAGCTGCTGCTGTGTATTTTTGTCAGCCAACACACACACATTGGCATCCCTTGGTGTTTGTGCTTGTGGAGGGCACATGTTACTGGGTAAATTATCATAGCGACGGTAAACAGTGTTTTTATAAGGGAATGTAGCTTGGTTGTTATATTTGAAGTCTGTGCTTTGTATACTGCTGTGCTATTAGGACAGATTGAGGATGTTTGCGCCTGGTGTCTGCACTCCGCCCATGTGGGGTACACACACACACACACACACACACACACACACACACACACACACACACACACACACACACACACACACACATACACAGTGACAGGCTTCGTTGTCGTTTTGAGTCTTAAATGGCTCTTTTGTTGTTTTCATCATAAGAAAAATAAGAAAACATCACAGCCTAAGGAGTGTGTGTCAGTGTCACACTCATGTCAGTCTCAGGGTAAATGCAGATAAACAGCAACAGCAGGGGAGGAAAAACTGAGCTTCGAAGTGCAGAAGAAGATTGTTATGCAGTGTGAAATATGTATGTTGTGTGTTTCATTACCACTGCAGTCAGTAGAGGGACTAGCTTTTACTGCATACTGATTGGGCATGCAGATGTGAACATGACGTCTGGTAATTGCTTTACATTCTAAGCAGCTGAGTCATGATATAGCTTGATAACAAGGTAATACGATAATGATAGAGTCAAACAGATGAATGGCTCGGAGATAAAAGACTGCTGTTTTAAGGTCTTCACTTTTCAATTAAACTCATTTGAACCATGGATATGAGCCTCGTAAATTTAGCTGACACCAAGGTCTCTCTTAAAGCTCTATTGGGCGCCATCTTGGTAACACCCCCCTTCAGACAGTGAGTCTGAGAGTGGAGTCTTCTAGATTTAAAGGCTTTTTGTTTTGCAAATGATGACATAGGATACAAGTCTGGTGTACAACAACAATTCAATGTCACGTTATTAAAATCTCATTTCACAAGCGCATTTTTGTAGAGGAACTGTTGCCCCCGTTGCTGTGATGTGCTGTGGCTGATGCTTCGACTGTCCAGCCACTGCAGTCATCTCAGCGTTTTGAATCTGCCCATTCTAAACTGATAGAGTGCTCCATCTCCTCTATGAATGGAGGAAATGGAGGAAAGCAGCGAATAATGATGATGACATTCTCCCCACTTTTCTTTTTTTCTTTTTTTTTGAGCCCCAATTACCCACTAATGTGTGATAAAACCAGAAAAATGGAAAGTCGTTATGTGTGGGCCCTTCCACAATGGCAAAATCATTCTTTCCCAACCTCCCTTTCCTTGGATGGGAATAATCATGTTTCGTCCCAAACACCTGCGCTTCAGTTGCCCTGACCTGCCGCCCAAATGAGTGCAATTAATGACAATTACCCTCCAGGTGTCACAACATAGACATGTACTGATAGGGGCCTATCTGGAGGGAGCATGCGCTTGTCCTCCAAGTAAATATGTAATGATAACAGCTGTAACACAGTGGGGTGGAGGGGGGCACAATTGCTAGCAGTGCAATCTATTTGTGTTTGCCTCAGCTCAGCACCACATTAACCAGTCCAGACAAACCAGAACGGATAGACTTAGATTTTCCCCGTGGGACAAAGGGGAGTTGACTAGAGGTGTTGGAATTCCTGATCAGATGAAGATTAAGGCAGATGGGGTCTAGAAATCGTTTCGGCATTGGATTTGTGGTTTGGTGATAGGTGCATTCCAACTTAAAGGATATTTCCGGTCTAGTTTTCATAGTTTTAGCCACCATTTCTATTGGTTATAACGGCATCGTACTCATCCAGCTAACTGCTGAGTTCTGGGAATTAAAACAATATTTAAGAGTTCAAAGAAGCAAAAACTTTTACTTTACTTCTACGATACTTTTCTTTGGAAAAAGCGATTAGGACTAACATTTTGTCTGTTCGCTTTTGGTTTTACCCCCTAATAAAAAGAAGTAATGTAGCAACATTGAAGAACAGCTGCAATCTTTGAATACTTTGGAATCAAATGTGGACCGGAGAATGTGTGGGAATTCGGTAAATGGTAGCTGCCATTTAAGCTCTTTTAGCCAATTTCCCTGTGTGAAGTGAGATTTCTCAGGTGCACAAGTCAACTTTAACCCTCCTCCTCCTGTGGGTTCACCGTCCTTTCCCTCTGAACCGACATTAGCATAAAGGCATTAAAATGTGAATAGGAATTAATTTGGACTTTCCCCTCCATAGGAATTAATGGAAGTTTGTTCTGCCCGTACCCTCAGACGGCTTGCGCTCCTCCACAGTCCATAAATATTAATATTAATACGGCATCGCATTTAAAGGTAGCGCTTGGCTGAAGCCGTATACAGAATATTATTAGAGATCACGATACGTTTCTCATGAGAAGTACAGCTGAGTGAATGCATTGCCTTGCCGTTGTGATCTGTAAAATCCAATCTTCATACAGCACAAAAAGTTATTTTCAGAGAGACGAAAGATTAGCAGGGCCGAATGGCTGCTGTCTAAAGCCATTAGGCAGGTGGGGATTTCTTTTTTTCTACACCGAGTTGAGAGAAGGGCCCACATCTTCTGCTCTATCAAGGTACTGATTCACAGGCGCACAACTGTAGCACCATTATCATGCCCGAGCAGATCATCTCGGCAGATAACTATTATCACCGTCTCACCGCATCGCTTCAGTCCACTCACCCACATAATACAGACCACAGAAGTTTTTGACACTCTTCCAAATCACTGTATTTACCTTCTTTCTCTTTTTTTTCTTGCACAGTCTTTGTCACTTCCCTGTGAGTGCTGCGTGTGGTTGTATCATCTTCAATAGCAGTGAGGTTACTGCAAAGCCCGGGCGCCCAAACCTGGGTTTGTGTAATGCACTTATGAAACGTCTATGGAACGGGCATTTAATAGATGTTCATTTTTTAATAGGCTAGAGAGTCCTTGCACATCGTTCAGCTCTTTTTGTCCATTTCTTTCACTGTCTGACTGATAGTTGCATCAGTTTGAGAAAACACTACTATTGTTGTTTTGGTCCAATCTCAGTTGAATTGTCTGAAACAAAGATGAGGGGGAGGGGGGGGGCTGATGGGCGTTGTGTCAAAAATATTCAGCAGGTCCTCTCCTCTCCTCGGTCTTGACAGGTTACAGTGGGCAAGGTGAGACACGTCGGTGCCGAGTCCAGTGAAGGAGAGAGGACAGAGCTGGCTTCAAAGCCCCCAGTGTGTGGGTGAAAGCTGCATGCTGCCACCCCAGCAAGCTCAGTCAACAGTACCCACCTTTAATCTTTGCTCTGTAATCTTTACTCCTCTCACATTTAGTCAATACTCTCTCACTTTGTTCTTGGAGGAAGTAGGGTGTGAGGCTGAGAATGTTTAACGTTAAAGAAAAGAAAAGCGCAACACAACACACAAATCAATTACCAAGGGTAGAGCGGGTACGGCCAGCTTGACGTAAGGTCAATACCATTTACATGCTGAATGATAATAGGCCCGGGCATGTTTCTTTTAAATGCTAAGCGTTGGGACATGGTGATAATTCTGTTGACAAGAGCACTATGCAAGTACTGCGTAGCCAGAACTATGAGGGTATTGTGTACAGAACTAAGCAGCACATTGAAAGGAACAAAAGACAATATCAAAATTATTAAACCATATAAATGCTTAGCAATTTAAACGTATAACTGTTTAATAATAATCCAAACCAAGCAACACTTGTTTTTAACAAAACATCGTTGAACTGTCTCAATCCCCACAACCAGCCTGCGTTGCGTGTTGTGTGCATGTTGTGCCTGTTGAGGTAAGCTCGGCGATCCGGGGTTGTATTTGTGCATCAAGTCGTTCCTGTAGCGGGCTGGTCCGGGTCGGAACACTCCCCCTCCGAGAGCCCTCTCATCAAGCCAGCCTCTCCTCTGCCGCCCTCTTCCCCACAATCCCCATAAACTCTCATAATTGCCACATTAAACTTGAGTTTATTATTTTTCTCCAGGTGCAGGTGTGCAGATGATATGGGCCCCAGGTTGCATTTACATACAAATTGAAGGTTTTTATTAATCAGGCAGGCAGCAGGAATCAAACGGCAACACTCCATCAGCCCTTTAAATACATTTGGTGACATTTTTACCCGGCATTAGCATGATAGGGCAAGCGGAGTATAATGTACCAATGATTGCTTTTCCATTGAAAGCACAAACGGTTTCATTTTTCCTGTCATCTCAAATAAGTGTTAAAGAGGGTTTGGAGGCTATTGTGCGAGTGCCGTATGCTGGGGACTTGGGACCGCTGATGGCCATATTAAATAACCATTAGTGGCTGAGCTTAGATCATTGTGGCATCCGCCTCCTCTGAATTTATCCTGTGATTTCAAATGAAGGCAAGCTGTGCCAGCTTTCATAAAGTGCTCCAGCCCTCTCCATTTTTCCTCAAACTAAATGCATTACAACGGTAATTTTGTGACTGTTAAGATAACTAGCGTTAACAAGCACTTAATTAAAATGTACAATAAATAGCCGTCTGCAGCCTTATCTCCCCTCCAGAGCGACGCTGGTAGGAGGCTCCAATGCTCAGGCCGGCTGTTCCCCAGCTCGTTTGCAGATTAATTGCTTTTCTGTCTGGCGAAGCCTGCCTCTTCTGCAGCCAGATCGTAAATAGCCAGATAGGGAGTTTATCAATCAGGGCTCTCTACCTCACTGATCTCCCCCACACAGCCCTGTCTGTCTGACTGTCTGTCTGTATGCACATCTCCTGCTATCAAAACAGACTCCCCATAAATACATTTCCCGGAGCTTCTTGTGTTGTACCTTGAATTAGTGATTGGCTTTTATTTCCAGTGGTTGCATGTGCATGTTTATTCTTGTGTACTGTGTATGACAAGTGATTCAACATGCACCGTATTTTGTCCAAGTCTGCTCTGTGTAGACTTTTGCATGACAGGTATCTGTATTAGCAATGAAACAAATGGAACTTTGTTGATGCAGGACTTATGTTTTTGTAACCTTTACTGACTCCATATTTATGTCCGTCAGTCTGCAGGTTTATACCTACTTTACGGCAGTGCATTTTGTGCCACTTTATGTCTAAACTGGGTGCGTACAAATGGGCCATGAGTGTATCGCAGAGGTTAATCAAAGACAAGCTGCACATAAAAGTAGCCATGGGTTGTGTCAGACAGGACAGAAGCAAAAAGAGAGTATTTACAGTAATAAAAGTTAACAGCAGTCAGCCCCCTGGGATCGCATTACTCCTCAGACATGTGGCTGTGGCTCTCTCCTCACAGCTTTATGGACTTAGGCCCACGGTAAGCAACCATCAACCCCCCCCCCCCCCCCCCCACCCTGTTTTTCAAAGGGAAGAAAAGAAAACACGTATAAGCAAACTTGCTTGCTCGTAGCCGGCCGCCCCTCCCACACTGAAGCTCCCGCTCCTCTGCCGGTGTCCCACCCTTAACCTCTGGATGATAAATCTGCCTACAGAAGCTGTGAGGGGGAAGCTCCCCACGCTGGAAGACCCCCATGTGTCCTCCATGACACATCCTGTTTGTGTAGTCAAGGCTTCAGCCAGTGATCTTTACAGTCATAATTCATGTAAATGACAACACTTGCTATTACTGTTTTTATATCCGTACATTTTCGTATTGTGGTTTGTTATAGCCACAAGGGATGCATTTTTATTTATTTGTACATTTAAGGGTGTAAAACCTGCTAATATATCCATTAAACTAAACAACATAGTACAGAATAAGAGCTTCATACTCAGTCAACACATTGAGATACTTCAATATTACAAGCTGCAAAGCTTTCATTACCATATTTATTATTAGATTATTTTTTACAGTCACCCTGACAACAGTCCGCTGTAAATTAGTTAAGTAATGTCAAAATATCATTTTCCATTTGCAACTCAAGTCAGATGAAGAAACGTTGATTTTCCAGGCAGGTTTAAACAAACATATCCATGTGCTTGTCACACAGTTTTCCCACAATGGGAAGGGTAATTGTTGTGTTTCCACAGTTTCTCCTCAATCTTGACTGACTGAAGGAAATTGGAAATGATGATTGTGTAGCGGCTGAAACTCTGTTTTGACAACGTAACACCCTGTCAGGGGCCTGTGGGGCCTTTCAGGGCTCTCTCTTCATATTTTTCTGTGACGTGACTGTCAAATCTGTGAGCAAGTTATGCTAAAAGCTGGAGTAGCAGCTATGCAAATGTTCCTGCTGTATCCCGGTGGTAACCTGTTCAGGGAGAGTGCGGACATTCATGGTGGTCTGGCGGCCTGTGGGGCAGTGTGAAGGCAGATTAGGGGAGCAGCCATTCGACAGTGATGCTACAGTTATCAGACCCACTTTAGCCGGAGTGATTTATAATGTGAGAACATGATGAATGTATAGTTCCAAGCAAGGTACGGGGGTGGGTGGGAGCCAGCTGAAAGGAGAAGGGGAAAGTATATGGATCTGTCAACTTTGGCCTCTGGAGTGGAAGCATCCCAACAGGGGGAACAAAAGGACAACAACACGGAAGCTGTGATCACAGGGAGCAGGGCATCCTGCGCCCTCCACCTTGCCAGTCGTAAATCTTGTGCAGGCCTCTTTGCCCTTTGGCCATTGCTCTTGCCTGTCTTAACCTTTGTCGATCACAAATAGACTCGTGTTCTGACCTGATATCGAAAGGTTTATGATATGGTTTCTATATCTGTATGTCTTCCTTTTGTTACCTTCTATACACACTCTAAAAGAAAGTTTTCCCTGACCTGATTCCAACTTTATCAACGTGTAAGTGAAGTGCTGTTCATCTTACGTATTAATTTCCAGGCTAGGATACTGTATGTGCTACCTTGGCCAATTCCATCCCTTCTTATCGTGACCCTCTGTTGTGACAGCCACAGCAGATACAATCAATACATATATCAACAGTGGCCTAAGTGGGTCAACAGAGGAAGATAACACATCTTTCAGGGAGCTGCAGTGGCCACAGGAGAGATTATGTAAAACAAAATGTTATCGTAAAAGAGTTTGTTCAAGTTTTTCTTGTTATTTTTTAGACCTTGGAGAGGAAATTAGGTTATAAATGGAGGTTGCATTTCTATATACACAGACATCTATACATCTATATACATCTATATCTGCTGTGCCTCAGAGTGAGTCACCTGTCACTTTGCAGGTGCTGGCTATGCATGATTTGTGTGGTCAGGCTCCTGTATAAATCCCCATAGTCTCCAGCGACAGTAATTCAACACAGCGTATATTTCCCATAAATAATTTGCTGCTCATTGATTTCCAATGCGGGAGAAGAAATATGCCGGATACACCTCAAGGGGCTGTGGATGTATCTGGTGCTCACTTTTGTGGTCAAAGTTGTGACAGCTAGAAACCCATATGTTGTGATCAAAAGATCCAAATTTATTGTCCTTCTGAGGCCCATTTGTCACGATTGGGGTCATCAGACACAGTTTGGTTTACAGTAAGATTTTTATCCTGCTTTGCAGGATCAAAAACAAATGATGCTTAAAAACATGCTATATGCTCTTGGTATTTTAGAAACACGTGATGCGAGACAGACAACCGCAGAATTCTGTAAAAACTTCAAAGTTAAATACTAAAAGTTAAACTAATACAGTTCTGTCATGTGAAGATGTTAGTACGGTATGCAGATAAAATACAATACAGGAAGTCTAGTTTGACTGATTAATGACTTTGAAATCTTAACAGACACCAAAAACAGTGAACGGTACACTAACATACTATGCGGTAGGATGGGGACCTGAACCCCTAGCAGCACTGCTATACATGTGGATACACATCTACCAATTCTTAAGGGCACAGTTATGCTCCAAATGAAGGGCTTGTCAAGTGGTGCAACAGCTTTCTGCCATTAGATTTGGAGGTCACTATCAACATGCTACAATATTGTGGCAGTTTTTGATAGATTTTTAAATTGGGATATTTGTTAAATATTGTACTAAATGGTTATTAGAATACTTTTATTATGTATTCAGTTGCACCCCGAAAAGCTAGTCCACTCAATAATCAACTGACCAGTGGACCTGCATGACACATACAAGCTTCATTAACAGACACAGGATGAAGCCCCCTCCTGAACAGGCAGAGGGCGGGCTATACGTCTGACACCGCTGTTCGATGATTTGGTGTGGCCATTTCGTTACAGTGTCACCTTCTGACTGATCAAGTTGTTGATTGGGGTGTTTGCTGGCAGCTCAGAGAGGGAAGGCAGGAATTGATGAGGTTTAATTGGTCTGTCTCCTGTCAGCTGCTATTAGTTCCTCATTTAACACTATCTGATGGTGTGAGTCTATTGCACAGAGGCATGAGCGCGTGTGTGTGAATGTGTGTGTGAGTGAAAGAGAGAGCTATAGAGAGAGCTACAGAGATACATTAGATATATATATATATATTTGGTGTGTGTGTTTGTGTGTGTGTGTGTTTGGTGGGGGCTGGGGTTATTGAATCTAAGTGTTATCTTGGCTCACCTTGGGGTGTGGTTCCTTTGTGATCAATAGAGTGAAATCCCACCAGACCATGTTTCCACAAAGGGCCTGTATCGTAAACCTGTACTTCCCAACACACTGCTGGCTCGTGTGGGGACACAACACATTGTGTAGTGACTTCTTTATATCAAAAAAGTATTGTTAAAAAAAATGTAATAGAATATTTAAGCTGTGCCGTCTGCTTTAAAAACAGTTCTGTTAGAGACTGTCATTGTCGGAGCACATTGCACATCCAGTATGTTTTTCTTCTAAGTGATCCAACTAAGGGCATAATTATAATAATTAATGATTATCATCATTGCCGTCTTTATCTTGCATCATTGCTCCATGACAAAGATTCTGTCAAAACCACTTGGTAATGATGATGCTATATTGTTAGCACAAATTAGCATGTGTGGATGCCCATACCTCCCATCAGGCCTTGCGCTGTGAGTGACAGCTGTTAAGACGCCTTTGACATGGCAGCGAGAATTGGTGTGGACGTGGCGGCGAGCTGTGGAATTCTCCACTGCTGCTTGCTGATAGTTCTCCGAGGGCTTGGGTGTCACTCTAGTGATGGCCTAAGAGCCATTAATTTTAGCCTCTGGAGTGGCTGGCGTAACAAGATACCACACACCCCCTTCCTCACAGCGAGGCTCTTAAATATACATTTATTTTCAGAGGGAGTCCCCCTCGTCAGGATATGATGGATGTTGACTAATCGGATGGCGTGCAAGTGTATGTCCACAGTCGGGCCCCTCTACTTTGACTGGCTGGTGTAAATCTCTGCAAGGGCGCTTTGTTGGGGTCTTGTCTTTGGTAAGGATCTTAGAGATATGATACTCTGTGCTATTGCTGCCCGAGTGGGTCTATCTTAAGACTCCACATGGAGGTCTGGCATTCAACTAAGTCTCTATGGGTTTGAGGGCAGGCTGCATGAGGGCTGGCCTACAGTTACTCCAAGAGACACTCACCATGTGCCTCTCATCTATTCTTGCCTCTGGATGGCATGGACCGACGCACATATCCAGATAAGCAGTTCTCTCACTTGGCTTTGACGTTGGTGCAAACATTACCTTTGCCATTCATTTGCTGAGCACGGATGCTGACTGGGGTAACCCTCATTACAATATCCCCAGATATCTGTTACCAAGACAAATCAGATGTTTGTGCTTGTGGATCTGCAATGTGTTTTTTTTTCCCTGTGGGTGAGCATGTGAGGTTCAAATACAGTATAGAGAGCTTTCCGGCCTTTGCCTTTTTAAAACACAGATCCCCTCTGACAGGCTGCTTCCTCCTGCGACAGGGTGCTGGGTGCTGGATGCAGGGTGGGTGGGTGGGGGATAAGCAGGGCTGCTGCCTCACAGGCTCCGTGGGGGTACATCCTGGCAGCTCCCGGGGCACGGCAGATGGTTCGGGGGCATGATGGGGCTTCCTGGCCTGACTGTCTTTGACCTGCAGCGCGGGTAAAGAAGAAGAAAATCACTTCTGTGAGACCACACACTGACTTTTCCTTCATCTCTTTCCCCTCCAACTCTCCATCCTATAAACACTCACACAGCACTGTACATGTGTGAGGCACGTAGAACCACGAAGTGAAAGAAGTCGACCTGTGATAGCGCTGCAGTGACTCACACAGATTTCTATGATAGTCGCTGGAGTTTCACACGTTCACTTCAAGACTCTGATTTTATAAACAATACTCAAACAATGTGACAGCACTGTTTCAGGCCAAGGTACCATTTTCATCTCCTATCTATGTGACTAAACCTCCCACTCCTCCAGTCCTGCTGTGAGATGCAGCATTAAAAGCCTTAGATGGAGGGAGAAAGAATAGAGAGGAGAGAGAGATGGAGGAGGGGGTAGGAGGTGTTGTTTAAGTGAAGAGCGTGGCGTGTCCTGGAGGATCTAATAAGCAGGTTGAAGCCTGATAAGGATAAGCTGTCCCTCTGGCTCTAGGGAGCCTTGTTTTCATCCACCCCCCCCTCCTCATCTTCCCTCCTCCCTTTCCACTTTCCAAGATGTACTTCTCTGAAAACAGGGAGAGCTAAGAGTAATCAAAAGAGAGACACATTTGGAGTGACGCAAAGATGGTGAAGGGAGAAGAAGAGAAAGTGAAAGGAAAGGGAATGAAAGTGTGGGGAGAAAAGGTAGCAATGGAGGCGTGAAGATGGAGGAGTGTATGAGGAAAAGACAATGGGAATATGGGAAGTGGTGGGGTAAAGGGACAAGGGGAGGAAAGAGGACAAGGGTGGAGAATAAGAGAGGGAAAAGAGAGGACAGATGCTAACAGGGGGAAGAGAGGACAAGAGGGTGCAAAAGGTAAACAAAGAGACTGGGGAGATGGATAGAAAAGTGAGAAGCAGAGAGGAGAGATGAGAAGAAGAAGAGGGGAAGTTGAGAGGACAGAGAGCTTATAAATGGGCTGAAAGAGACCTGCTGGTGTGTCAGAGTTTTAGATCCCACCCCCTCCCCTGGGGAAAAAGGAGAGAAAGGAGAGAGGAGAGACATTGACCTTGCATTATTTATGCTTAGCACTATTGGCCCAGGCAGACGCTGCTTGCTTCCCATTGTGTCTTCATAATGAGGAACCGCTCCGAAGCTAAGGAAGGGGAAACACAACCAGGAGGGCAGTCTGTGTGTTGTTGCGAATGCGTGCGCTTCGGAGGTGAGAGGTCATCACAGTGTGGCGTGCAGACAGTTTAGTGAACAAGGATTAGGGGCACAAGAAAACCTCCTGTATCTAGTGGTCAGGTAAAGCACACACACACAGTCTTGTGTGTCCCGTGCGGTATTACAGGCCTGTATAGTGTGAGTTAATATAACGGGAAGGGGAAATCAGAGAGGGTCAGCTGTTATTTCCTGAGCTCCACCCTCATTTTCCTATAACAGCCCCAGGCCAACAATTATGAAGAAAGGACAGTGTGCCGTATTGTGCGCTCTGTGGTCCACTGTCCTCATCAGAGGCGGTCTGGAGTTGATACAATGTTTCCTGAGAGATGTAACAACGCTCTGATGTGTTGAAGGGTCGGTTCACTACTGGAACTAGAACTGCAACTACGAGGAAAATAAAATGTCTCGGGCAATGGAAAAAGCTAACAAGATGAGAGCTTGTAAGTGAACCTTCTTTAAAATAAAATATGTCTAAAATGTTTTAGTTTTAAGTACAAACAGAAATCTATTTAGTGTCATTGCGGAGTGACACATCTCACACACAAATCATATCTGAAAACCCTCCAGGAATAAAAGCAAAACTATCTACTTGGCTCTGCCATCAGAAATAAGTGAATTATATCTGATATTTTAGCATGTGTATAACTGAATTGTATCCTTCCACATCATTAACACTTCTTCGTGATAAAGAATGACAACCTTCACAGAGTCTTAAAGTAGACAGGCTGGCAGGGTTTTGATTTCTCCCCTCTTAGAGATCTGTGGCAAATATGATACTCTAGCCCCATTAAGATCCAGCTTGGCAAAGCTCTCGGCCTCTCCCACTTACCTTTCACCCCCACAGCACATTTGTATGAAAGGACTGTCAGTTTCAAATTTAATTACAAACAACTCGACATACATAGTCCTACCCTGTCATTACCCCGTCTGGGTCCACCCACTCATCATAGACCCACATCCACACGCCCCTAAGCTGAGAGCAACCTGCCTCCTGACGACTGGTTATGATGTGCATGTAGACTATGTCTAAGTGTGTGTGTGTATGTGTGTGTGTGTGTGTGTGTGTGTGCGCGCAAGTGTGTCCCCCTCTTTCTGTTTCTCTCTGTGCCTGGGATGTGGAGATTTGTATGGCGTGTTAGTCACACCCAGTGTTATCAGCATCTCTGTGATGAGCATAAGCATAGCCTGAGGGGACTGGGGGTAGTGTCACAGATGGTGCAGTGTCAGGGTCCCTGAGTGTGGTTTAGAGGATGGCGAGTAGCTCTTCTCCCCTGTCTCCCAAGTCTTGTCACCTTGCACTGCCAAGGTGACATCTTTCCTCACACAGGGTAAAGGCCGAGTCCGTCTCACCTCGTAGCTAGTGACCCATGTCACAGCTTCTTTTTTTTAACCAGCTCGCCGAAATATGGCAATTGATGCTTCCCAGAAACCCTGACCTAATCCTGTTATCCTTTTCCTTCAACAACCTAGAAGGGACAAGGGGCGGGATCCCAAAAGTCGGCAGCCAAGAGAGCCGTGCAGAGCCAGCCCCTAACGCAGTGAAAGCGGGCTTAGCTGAAACACAATAGGTGTGTAATTTCAGGTTTTTGTTAAGCCAAAATCCAATCACATACATGACTGCAAGATCACAGAGAAACACAACAGGAGAAGGGGCCTCGGAGGTGGAGGTGTCTCTACCTCACACAAACAATCTCCACACAACTGAGACGGCATTGATGACAGCGTGCTAACTAACGAACCCACAGCAGAGAGATTAGCCTGGCTCTCTGTCCTAGATCTCCACAGTGTAGATGAGCTGACACCTGACTCCTCCTTAACCTGGCAGTTTTGGGATGAGATAAAAAAAAAAAAGAAAAAGAAAAGGATTTATGTGGACCTCAGCTGATATCCCTTTACTTTATAAGCAAATAGAATGCATCAGGCAACTGTATAAATAATAGTAAAGACTATTCTCCAGAAGGTTTTGTGGCAGGCAAGAGTGCTCTTAGCTTTTCCATATAATATTGTCTTTTCATCGCATTAATTACAACTAATATGCTAAATCAATTCCAAATGAAAGGGCTTGGTTTTTAATCTCACCATATTTATCTCATAAATGCTTGCATAACAACTTTGAATTCAAAGTCTAAAGTCTTCTGTCTTCTCCCGAGACTGACTCAAGCACAACTGAAGATTTGTGATAGTTTGCAGTTTTGTTTTTGCCCCTTGTTTTTGCAGATGATAAATGAAATTAATACATGCGTTTAATATTTGAAATGCCGGGATGAATAATTTATGACTCAACGGCAGATTAAAAGTAATGCAAAAAAAAGAGTAAGTCAGTAATCACCAGTACACAAACGCAGGACAAGCTAAGATGAATTTTTAACCGCTGGAGCCTATTGGTCGCTCTGTTCGAGTTTGTGTTGTGGGAGCTGTTGAATTAATAGTGTGCATCTTGACCTCATTCCACCAAATGTAGTCTGAGAGTTTTCCTTTGAAGCTGATTTATAGCAAAAGCATAAAGCCTAATGCATCTACTCAGGAGGTCTAATGAACGCAGTACCTTAATACCAAGTAATGCTAATCCACGCTCGCTCACAACAGACAGACATCATCATTACCATCATCATAATTATTATTCATGTAAGGCAATTATTGTTGCTGGTACCTCTATTCTGATGACTTTATTAGCGGTGTCAAGGCAGCAATTGGGCAGATTCAAAAAGTAGAGAGCTGCAACTCACACAGATGTATTTTTGACAACAGTGTTGCCTCACATGAAGCCACGGCCATGTCTTTTTTTTATTACAATAACTTGGAAAACTCCGTCGGATGCCAGAAAAGAATGTTTGAAGACAAATAATTGTTTCCAGCGATGCTCCATTTAATTGAAGATTAAATGGAGCATCTAATAAATAGTTGTGTGTCATATTACCATGACATATACTCACTCTTAATACGCAACTCTGACTAAATAGTCCTAATAATATCAATCAGGCAAATAAACAAATGATACTCAGAGTTTTCAATCACAGTTGCTTGGTCTATTAAAACAACAAGAAAAGCCAAACTTGTGTTCCTGACATTCATTTAAAGAGATTTCAGAGAGGTGTA
The DNA here is from genome assembly GCF_023055335.1 of Clinocottus analis. NCBI lineage: Eukaryota > Metazoa > Chordata > Actinopteri > Perciformes > Cottidae > Clinocottus > Clinocottus analis. The sequence continues at coordinate 19,641,149 of NW_027175820.1, read as the reverse complement.
TTTAACAGCATACTATGCATTTAAAAAAAAAGAAGAAAGCTATCAAGTATATTTATCCTTGGGACTAAATAATGTGGACTGGCTGGGTAAATCCCTTGAAATGTCTAGCCAGTCCTGGCACTGGTTGAAGTGCCCCAGTCAAAATAAGAAGTGAACTAAAGGCAAGATAAACAACCCAACCGACCTGTTTTCACTTAGGATACATATTTGTGGCCGTTTACTCAGATTTTCGGCAGATGGAAAAGTCTCTGAACTTGAAACTTTTAAAACAAAACAAAAAAAGTAGCGCTCTGGGTTGTATGAGAAGTAAAACGTGAGAGCTTATAGTATAGTAATGTCGAAAAGAAGATTTCACACAATTTCGGTTCTATACAACGCAGACAAAAAGTACTTGACCACATATTAATCAGTTTACTTCAGCAGAGGCAGACATGGAACCTATATCATTCTTATAAAAAACCTCTCCTGAGTTGTTGCTAATCATGCTGACAGTTAAATAGCGAGATGGCTCCAGCTTTAAAAGTCACATTCGCTGTGTGGAATACCTAATATGAAAAATGTGATGATGATGTATATTCAGAAAGGATATATCCCAGGCACAGACCAGACAGTAAAGGTAATAGGAAGAGCTTTACTTTGAAGGGGTAATATTAAGTATTATGTATCGCATAAATGGTGGTGATTACAGCACCGCATGTATAGAGAATATCTTTGTATTGCCGACCAATCACAGCGAAGGGGGAAATCTCTTATCATCGGGCCAACACTCATATGAGCTCTTGATCTGCTGTAGATGAGATGGAAAGACAGCTTGCGATGAAGGGATTGTGCGTGGTGTAATTGTAAATGATTACTGTCTTTATACCACCAGTATACTCCTTTCTCTCAGCATCAGCAGCTGGTTGAAATTCTTTTATGGTTTCTGAGGTTAAAAAAGAAAAGAAAAAAAACCCTAATTCCACCAAATGGTGAGCAAATGAAAAAAGGCCGCCCACTATAGATATTTCCATCCAGAGAAATGAAATATTAAACATGTTCATTATACCCTCAATTTGCAGTTATTTCTCATTGCACACGGCCATTTTCTCATTTTCCCCGCTCTCTTATTGGCACGGCGCTCAGGGCCTTGAGAGAAATCTCTCTTTTATTATTTAAATCCATGCATGGGGGCTGAGCCAGGCGAATCATCTCACGTCTGCAAGCCCACTCCCTAATTCTGATTGGCAGCTTGATACACACTCAACGGATGGAGAGGAGGATAATGCATGTGACAAAGAAAAAATATCCCCTCCCCATTATGTTTTTATTAGTAATGGGGAATATGGAGTTCACACACAATAAAAGTAGCCTTAATAATTGGAAGTGGCAATGGGCTGTGTCCGCAAGTCTGTAGGCCTGTCAGCGCAGCGATGTAAATTTCTTTGACATGTTTTTGTCTGGCAAAAACTTTAATGTCGTGGGTGTGACCAATTGGATGCAAATGTTGTTTTCATCCCTCGCCGATGAGATGACCTCTGTCATTTCCCAAGGGAAATCAAGCTTTTAAAAGTATTTGATAGCTGTAACTCCACACACACACACACACACACACAAACTCTCGTTGCCACTGGAACCAAAATACTCGCACACAAACACGCATCCACACAGGCACACATGTAACCGGGTCACACACTCAGGCACATGCACTACAGTATGTGTGTGTATGTCAAGAGTGCCCTTCACACACACACACTCACTCATGCACAGATATGCAGATATACACTCCGTTTTCACACTATGAGCATCAACACTCTCAAATCCTTGCCAACCTCCTCACCCACTCATTGATGCTTGGCTAATGCATTCAACATGTGACGGTACTGTATGCCTCCCTGTACTCAAACAGACACTTGATTGGATTGAAAGCACTCTTTCATGGCAAGCATAATGGTTTCGAACACAGGAGGTGGACACAGCAGTTTCTCTGTCAGTCTGTCATAACCTTTGACAGGATAAAGAGGCCACAGCTTTCCCTCTAACTATCCAGGCTCTACTGCTCACAGGCATCCGCACCTGAAAGACAGGCACACACCACACATAGTTTATGTGTACATATGCATGTGTGTGTGTGCTTGTGTATGTGCGTGTCATGTGGATAATGCTGCATGCGAAGGCCAGCTTTAATATTGGTCTGGAATAACGGGCTCTTTTGTACATTGTGAGGCAGCCAGCATCTGAGACCAATAAAAGAGTGGCCCTTGGGTCACTGCTCCAAGGATGAAGGAAGAAGATATAATCATACACAGAGGACACAACACCTTTTTTGTGCTTTCTCCGCATATTTGGGTGCGGAGAGAGTGCGGGTCCTTCATAAGTTTAATATTTTCACAGTGTGACCTTTTGTCACTAATAGAGTGACTCGCCAATAAGCGTATATATTGTATCTTTAGGGGGTGCAGCCATATTAGTGCAGCAATTGGCTGTAGAAGGAGGAGGAAGACACGCTGCACGGAAGACACATGGTGTTAAGGCGGATACAGACAGGAAACACGTGTGTCTACTTATGGGCAAGGATGCGTGCCTGTAAGTTTGTATTAGTGTGTGAGATTGTGGATGTGTTGGAGAGATTGTGTATGCGCGCGTGTGTATGACTTTTTAAGCAATATATCTCATAATGACATTTGGAATGTCTCTGGAAAATGGAGACTAAGCCAAGGAGGTTGACAGTCAGAAACCACAAGCTGGAGTTAAGCCTCAGCATTGCAGTGAACCATATGCTAAACCTATGTCATGCCCAACTCCAGATCCAGCGGCAGCGATTGACTAAAGCCGTAAGATAAACATTGCAGGGGAAACAATTTGAAGCTTTTTTTTTGTGGACAATTTGTTTGATAAAAGACACTAGTTACCCATTTGAGGAGATGAGCTGGGCTCAGTTTTCTTTTTGTATATGTGCCATGTTGTCTTAGTGGCGATGATGTCTCATTATCTTCTATTAGTCCCATGTGCGGATGTGCTCCTGACTGACATTTTGTAGGTTGCAATATCCCTCATGGCTTTCCATCCAATGATGTAATGGAGTCTAAAACTGCCTCCACCCCTCAGTCTGAGTGTGATTGGTCAGCAGGGACAGTATGTAGCCTGTGCTACTAGCACCTGTTGTGTGACTGCAGCAGTTTGAGAAAAGCACTTCATCCCCTGTCTCCCCAACAATCATTACAGCCAGCTTACCGAGTTATTATAGCGCAACCTTAGCACATTTACACTGACTGCCAGATATCCTTGTGGGTGTATTCTTCATCTGCTTCTTGATGTTATTTTCTTCAACCTATTTTATCCCCGAGGTTGCAAAGACAACTTCTTTTTATTTAGGGCAGGTAATAATTAGAGCAGACGGGTTGTTTGATTTCCACCTTGATAACACCTTCAGAATGTTGTCAGAGAGTGTAAACATGTACCCGCTCTTAGTTTGGCTCCTTTCATTTGAGTCATTTGTTCTTGTCGCCTTTTGAAAAACAGGTTGTTGTGGTGTGTTTATGCCTGTGTGTGTGTGTGTGTGTGTTTCTGTAGCTGGGAATTGTGTTATTTGACTTTTACGTTGTGTCAGTGTTCCTCTGTGGTCACGTTTTTTTCTTCTTCATGTGAGGGTGTGTGTGTGTCTATGTGTGTGTGTGTGTGTGTGTGTTGCATGGAGGTTAGGTTTTTTGATCTTAGTGGGGAGACGTGAGTTGCCCTGGGCTGTGAGGCTCATTAGGTATGTACTCCTCTGAATGCGAAAGTATTTGTTAAACCACATGACAAGAATACCTCTCTGCTTCAACAGATGTGCTGTAATTAGAGAGGGCTTAAGTTGTCTTAGAGCTGTGTGGAAAGTCATCACCAGCTGATAAGTTTACAACGCTGCCCTACCCGTCCCTCATGCGCACACACACACACACACACACACACACATACACGAGCACGCATGCACACGTACACACTATGTGCAAAGCTTATCAGGCAGGCAAACACTGCACAAACAAACACACATCTGACAAAGGAATGACAAATAACACTTAACTCACCCACACAGGTAGAAAAGTTTGCATTGCAGTAAAATAACATAAAAGACTCATGTAAAGAAAAGAGAATGCCAGGAACTTAAAATACACAGTTCATATACACACACATGTATGTAAGTGTCTACTGTGTCATGTTTTTTTTAAGAAAACATTGTTGAGACCATCACCAATATTTGTAATATTTTATAGGCTAAAGGTTACAGTTGGCTAATGGCCTAAACACACAGTAAAATGACTTTAACATTAGGGTACACTGGAGACCATTGTTTACTAATTTAAACAAATAGTGTCTTTAATCTGAATTGTTTTATTTTCAATGTGTTACCACTGATGTTTATTTACTGACAATATTTACTGGAAGCAGTTTTATGGCTCAAGTGATATGTTAACCCAGCTTTCAGGTCTTTGGCCCTAGAGATAAAGAGGGCAACTGATCAGAGCTATTATCCATTCTGCAGTGAATCAGGAAGATAATGGCCTATCTGACAGCATGGGGCCTCCATAAAACCATTAACACCTTTTGTTGTTCCCCTCCTGTTCACCAATCGTGCTGGGCAGTTCAAAAAGGCAAACGAGGCAATCTGTTTGCTTCGCTTTACCCTTTATTCCCCCTGCTCCGAGCCTGCGCACAGTAACTGACAAGCAGACACACAGCGATGTAGCAACATAAATGTATTTAGGTCCAGTTTAAATGTACTTGGGGGTGGATTGCTTGTTAGACTTTGCACCGATTATGCTTCAAATGGATCTGAAGTGACCACTTCCACTTGCCTATTCATAACAATTTTGCAAGACAGAGCAACCTAAACAGACGACAAAAACTCACGTGCATTTAGTCAAACAGCTAAAAACCCTTGCTGCAATTGTTTGACATTGAGAAATGTAATCGAGGGTTGTATGCTACGTGCATACAAAGTTGTCCGCTTACATTGCAACATGTGAATACACTGCAGCTGAACACTTACACATGTGGCCTGGGCCATTAAATCCCAAAAGCATCCTCACGCATGATTTTAGAATATTTATGTAATCTCTCAGGATTAAATTCCAGTATTACTAGAACCTAAGATTTGCAGTAGAATAAAAAATGTGTTTTAGTTTGCTGTAGACATAAATGTTGTGAACATCAAATTCTCGGGTCGTTTCAGAAATCAGACGTATGTGTTGAACGCTATAAAAATTGAATAAACTCCCCCTTCTTTTAGCATCTGAAAGGATCTTTTTACCACTTACCACTGTTTGAACCATACTTCTGAGAGACTATATATTGGCCCTTGGAAAGACCAAGACACATGGAAGCAGATACACACAGACTTATCTGACATTAGAAGTCTTTATTGTCCTTTGAAGTTTTCAAGCAGTCAAATTAGCATTGATGAAAGAGTCTGCATCGAACATCTCTGGGATCCAGCCAAGTACCAGAGCTGTGGACAACGTATCTTCATCTCTCTTCCTCTCTCTCTCTCTCCACCCTTCCACTCCATCTTTCCCCACCACCCCTGCATCAACACATCCCTCCTCCTCCTCCTCTGATAGCAGCAGCCCCCCAGTGGTTCCCTCCTTTGCTCCCCGTTTCTCTTTCCTCCCTCTCTTTTTCCCTCTCCTGTCTGTGTTGCCTTTGGCAAATTGGCAAATTGTGTTTTACTAACGTGGGTACATGTGTTAAGTGGGGATCAATTGTTTGTTTAACAGGGTGCCTCTATTAGACTGGGAGGGTGTAATTAGTGGTGAGGCCTTTTCTTAATACAGGCAGCATCAGCAAGGGGGAGGGAGGAGGATGGGCTGTCCAATCAATGCCAAATCTCAAGGAAGGATCCGCTGCAGTTTGGTTTACAGAAATTAAATGTGTGATAAATCTCAATGGAGAAGTGGAGGCTCAGTATTCAGTAAGGTCGTCCTGAGCATCCAACTGTGCATCGTTGGTTGCTAGCCTAAAGCCAAAATCAAGAATCCGTAATGAACCTGCACACAGCACGGATAAAAGCCCCATAATATCTGATTATTCCCATTGCCGTTTTACTGGTTTGCTTTGTTCCAGATCTTTGAAACACCTCATACCCATGGGCCAGGGTCCCTACACTTGCCAGCAAGGCAGATCAGCCAGCTGTGCCAAGAAATTGCAGACAACAGAAACACAAAACATATTCTGCCCATACTCCCCCTGTCTGTCTTCCTCAACACAACAATCAAACACAGGCAGAAACATTCACAACACAGGGAGGACTCTTAAGACTATTATCTACTCGAAGATTAAATTAAAAAAAATCAACAGTCTGTGTATCAAGGGGAGATGTACACTCTGTGTGGCCCAATCTGCTCTTAAGACAAACAATTGTTTTACTGACAACTGGCTGAGACTTTTCTGCCTCTGAGCTGCCGACTGCTTTTCTATTGTAGGATTTACCGGTGTGCATGATTTAAAAAATCAACCGTAAAAGTGTGGGACGGATAAGAATTGTTTGTGGTCAACAGAGACGAATGAGACGAATGTAAAGAGACGAATGTGTATGGTGCGATGAATGGTTTACAAACTATCTGCAGGTATATGCACACATGGAGATCGGACATATTTGCGTGTGCGCTTATGTGCGTGTGTGCGCATAGACCATTGGGTTTATGTGGTGTTTTGTTTTTTTTGCTGTGTATGGATGTTCCCAAAGTTGTCTTTTCTCTTACGAGATTGGGATGGAAGTTGGAGAGGCAGAATTGCAGATGATAAAATTGCAGTGTGAATTCTTTCTTGAATGAAGTAAATTAGACAGACACATATTCTCCTGTCTCCTGTGTTTTTATGAGCAAGGCACTCAAACGAATTGCTTACTTCGAACAACATGGCATTTGGCGTGCTCTCAGCTGGCTGTCCAACATTGTGAGAGCCTTTCGTGTGTGTTGCAAATTACAATCTCACAATTATCTAATTTATTGAGGTGCTGTAAATTGTTTCTTTTGACAAAAGATTATGAAAAAAGCAATTATTTTTAGATCTATTGGGATTAATCAGATGAGGATCAGCTGTGATAGAAGGCCTGTTTGTAGCAATATGAACGGGGTAGAATGGGGCTTTGGTCCAGTAATTGACCTCGTGTTAAATGTGTCAATGTTTTGTTCATTTTGTTTAAAGTTATAAGGAATCTTCCAAAGAAGTTAGCTGAACCCACGCCTGCAGTGTTGTCGTTTGGACTGTTCAACGTGTGAGTCAAGAGGCGGCGCCCTGTTAAAGTGGCAGTTTAATAGAAGTTCAAAGAGCAGGCCGCGGCAAACAAGGTGCTGCAGGCAAATACAAGTATTACCTGCCCTAAATAAAAAGAGACTTATCTTCATTAAATGGCATCGATGTCAGATCAAAGAGCTTGTGAGTCACGGTGAGCGCAGATGCAATGTCAAAGTTCCCTTTAAAACTAGAAGTAAACACAGAAATCTTTAAACTCGTATGACGATATGAAAATACAATAAAACAAGCTCAGCATGCAAATTACATCCTGTGATGCTGTTGACTGGTTGAAGGCAGTGTATTTGGGGCAATGAAAAAGTCCACAACTTGGTGCATGGCTACACAAATCAAACTCACTTTGGGGCTTTTTTTTGTTATTGTTGTTGTTTACAAAACCAACATTATGCATGTGAGATCATCCAATATTTAGTTTGTATTAAGTTTACTAGCCTTAAAATTTCACAGCGGAACTATTAAGTGTTGATATATAGATGGACATTTGAATTGAATAGCAACTTGTTCAACTCAAGACCAGTGCTGGAAAATGACAAAAGCAAAGTGCTCAATTAGCTCAGCATTAGAGGCAACATGTACTGAATGATTTTAAGTAGTAGTGTGTATTTATAGCTTTTGGATGATCAAATTAAATGCATGTGAATACTGTAATTACATTACAGTATGTTAGTTCTAATGTCTGCTGCTTCGCTGTTCCTCCACTCGTGATGATGAAGCATTACATGTTGAATCCTCCACCTTGGTCCAGCAATCCGCTCAATCCTTTGACTACTTGCATACCTTGTCCAATATGGTCGTGCAATTTAACTGTGGATGTTAGAAGCTCATTGGATACAACAGCAGGGTGCAGTCTGAGAGTGCATGCTATGTTTGCTGGCAGCTGCGGTGTGGTGGCAGACATGGTGCTGAGTGACTGACAGTCTCAGAAGCTGCATGCCAGCTGATCCTCTCTTCTACCAACACCAGCCTGGCAGCGGCAGCCATTGTTGTCACCCTCGATTTCACACACGAGCTAAATGACTGCAAGTCAGCCAACTTGTCTCTGACACAAACCGGCTAACGGACTGCTGCTTCTACTAACACAAACACAGAGGCAGTGCGTGAACGATCACATGACACATAGAGGAGATATCGTTTACATTTTGCTAATTTAAATCTCACTGACTTACTTACAATGAAAGTACACAAGAAATATTGGTTGAGACGGATAAACAAAGAATGTACGCACACTCGCTGCCCCTCTTTCAACATTTGAATACAGTGCACTGAATAATAATATGAAACCACAACAATGCTTACAAATGAATGGATATTTGTGAATAAATTGCCCCCACAACTATTTATTTGAAAGAGAACCGTAGGCTAATGGAGCTGAAGGGAGGAGGGGGATGCATTTCCATAGGAAGCACCGAGCTAGTTTTACTTTCATCACATTACCAATCTAAACAGCCCAGCCATTCTCCAACTAAGCAATAAGTGGCAGAGTGACATTCGAGTGGGGCCGCCCCCTCTCATCTATTGTCGCGGCTTTTGAAGTTCCTTTTCAGGTCATTAAGCTCCATTTCCCATTCACAGAGAGCTTGTGTGGCGGCCGTTTGAGCGCAACAATGGACCCTAATGACTTAACGCTTCTGTTTTCATTCTCCACCTCTCACTCACCCCGCCTCCGCCTCCACGTCTTTACCCACTTCTCCATTCGCCCCCACGGTCGTCCCCTTCACCTCTTTAATGGTGGCTTGCACCCCTCGTTTGGCTGCCTACGTTTTTTATGGGGCATTGTAATGAGCTGCAGCTGTGGGGTAAAATCTGGGCGTAATGTTAACCCAGGCAGAGGAGGGTGACCCAGAGGAGCAGAGGTCAACGTATTGTGTTAGTTCCAGGCCTAGGGTCTATTAGAGGCTATAAAGGTTATTTTTTGAAGCAACAGCATGCTGCAGCAAAACCCTCCCTCTCCTACACACACACACACACCCACACACACACCCCTTGAGGTAGAACATTGTCAGATCCCCCCTGATGAGCGTTTTGAAAGGGCTCAACACTGTTTTGTCATCAAGTGCTAGTTAATTGGTGAAGAATCCACAATTGGTGTGTGTAAGGGGGCTGATAATCTATGGTGGAGTGGCTGAGGCGTTTGTGGTTGCCAGGAGGGGGTTTAAATACCTCATGCCTTCTATTAGTCTCCTGACATGGTTAAAGAGAACAAAACATGGAAGTTTTGATAAAACTGCTGTCACTACAACCTTGTTTGTTGAGGGGCTGAAGGTGGCTGGAGCTATTCAGGCATAACATGTACACAATCATACACCCACGCTACACGGGTTTATGAACACAGAGATGTGACCTATACCTGCATGTAAAATTTACAGAAGCAAAGTGGAAAAGGACTCACTCACACACACACACACACACACACACGAGCATAATCTATCATACCACGATGAGTAATATATTTACTCATGACATCAAATAGGTGTGCCAAAATGGCCTTTTTCCAACATAGCTGGTCAGGGCGCAGGCTGTTTATCCTCTTCCTGGTACGAGTGGCAGGCAAAGCAGTAACCCGAGCTGAAAAAACAAAAGGCACAAAGCCAATCGGCGAAATCAAACTGACCCCTGTCACTCTCTCTCACTGCAAGTGGCGTAATCTTAATTGAATCAGCCTTACAGAAAGATGTTGACACTGAGAGATTGCACAAACCTGGGAGGCCATGGCAGGCCGGGGGAAGTGCTGGTGAAATTTCAAAAAAATAAAAGTTGCCCCACCTATTCATTAATGTGTCCTCCTATGTCCCACACCTCCATTTCTCACTGTCTCATGGAGATAATGGATCCCCTCCCACTCTGTGGCAGCCAATTTGATCACTCACTGTGGGCCACTGCGGAGGCCTCCAATTTTTCAACCATGTCCAGCTAAAACAACCAGACAATGTACTGTGCAATGCTAACACAACAGTGCCACTGTACAATGCAACTTGGCCGTCATCCCAGCCTGCATATTGCTGTGGTCTCGCCTTCTTTTTCATGTGGTGGCTTCATATAAGTAGCCGACAGAAGTATAAGGGTGATTTCAAAGCTTTGGTTTTAATTACATGTTTGTTTTCATGAGAAGGATTGATTGGCTGAGTCACCCGTGGGACCCATCCATCATGGTGCTCTCCATTGTGTCTTTATTGGCACCCCATCGTAACATGTCTAACCTTTCACAGTCACTAATAATCACTTCTGCCCTAAGGACTATACCAGGGAGGTGTGTGTAATCTTTCTCACAACCATTTAATTGCTCATCCATATATTTGAACATTCAATAAAGCAGCTATAATCTATATTTTTGCTATATAAAAGTGGCAAATGACAACAACGTGACACTTTTTAAGGAAGCTGCTCATAAGAATGAATATACTAAAAATATCACCTGAATTTCCAGCTCACATCAGTTTAACGTTTATCCTATCAACTTTAAAGTTGTTCTTTAAAGTTGTGTTCACGACTTTTTTCTTTCAAAAATATTATTGCATGTTTAATTACTCTCTTCTTTTTTAGTGCTGAATGCATCATGTTATTGGAATTATGTTGTTAGGCAATGCTGAATGCAATTTACAAGCACCTACAGAAGAACTGCACCAATTACCACAGGGCCATTATGGAAGATAATTTGAAATAATTAAATTCTGAATATCTAATTGAAGACATTTTAAGGATTCTCAGAAACCGTTTTAAAAGAGATGCGAGGAGTAGCTTACTGTATGCTCGCAAAGACGTCTATCAAGCACAACTCAACTGAATGGAGATGGAAGTGGAAACGTTGTCATAGCACATTTCATAACACAAACAAACCTGAAGTAAAAACGTATGAAACGGTAATTCTGCTTTTGTTTGACTGCGTGCACCGCCATGCTGCTGTGATGCCAGGATCGCATGTCAGGATGTCATTTTAAGAAATGAGATGGGATGGTAAACATCCCAACGAATGTCTGCAACAAGGTTATCCACGCTAGTAGAAATGTCCAAGGTGCGATCAGAAGTGACAGAGTTAGGAAACACCCTAGTCCTGCCTTGGGCAGATCTGCATATGAATGGCAGGCTGCTCCATGCAGGTGGCATGCGATAAGAGCCCTAATCTAGATGACAGACCCTGGTGCAGGCCTCCCTTATTAGCTCTGATGAAGCAGGGGTGCTGGTGGAATGCTAATACCCAGATCCCTCCCTCCCACCTCCAGCCTGGTAGGCCCGAGTTGTGCCGTAAGCAGACCATTGTAAACAAGGCCAGAGCAGATTGCCAGGTGGATCCCATCAGAAACAGAGATGGTCAGCTTGGGCTCTGCTGCAGGAAGAAAGGCTTGCGCATGTACAGGCTGTGTAGTGTGTGCCATCATTTGATCAGACCCGTCTCCGCCACCATGTAGCGGCCATGTCCTGGACAAGAGCAGAGACGGCAGATTCTGCCTTGGGGCAACTGTCATGCATAATGCATGTGCATTATTCACACAATTATTGATAACGCGTTTCACATCGATGATTATTCATTCATTAATTATTGCAGTCCCTAATGTGTTAGCATTAAAGATATTGTTATTAATGTCAAGCCATCTGAAGAGTGACGAGTGTGTTCCCAGCGGCCTGTGTCTTGCTTAAAAAAGAAATATTATTTAGAGTGGGATTAAAAAAAAATTGCACTGGAAAAGGAAGGAGTCACAGTACGAGCAAGGAGGAGGAACACACACAGACGCACTTACCAAAAAAGAGGAGCTGCAAATGTTTGCCAAAAGTGTTGCGAGGGATTGTAGTCCCAGCGCTGAACAGATAGGAGCTGAGTAGGAGGATATCCTTAGAGTTGAGCTATAGCGTAGGATGCTAACAGGGCAGAGGCTGAGCATGCCCTGGAGCACCACTGATGCCAGGCAGGGTGTCTGATAGCAAAACTGGCTCCTGCTCTCACTCCTGCTGTCTTCCACGTTCTCACCTTCACCCTCGCTCACACTACACACACATTAACTCCTGTACCCACTTCTGCCCTGAATCTCTACCAACGTTTTGATAGATCACATCCAAGAACATGGAGGGTAGGTCAATGCATCAATGCTAACCTAAATAATTCATTCTGCATGTGTACATCGTCTTAATTACAGTTAATTATTCATGACCTCTACACCACTGGAGCAATATATTGTTTTTGAACAATTGGGGGGTTGATTTTTACGGTTTTATAATGTGCTTGTAATGACAGCAGGAATTGAATAGTTTTGTCCCGGAATGAGGCATGACAAATAATCTTTCATTAAGTATTAACAAACCAAAATAGTATTCTTTGGATGAATGAAATATTCCAATAGTGAGAGGGAGTGCTTAACTTGTGACTTTCCAAAGCCTCCATTTAAAATAAAAATGGAAAACAAGACAGTAAGGTTTCAGAGGTCAGCCGAGGACAACACATTTGCGATCATTCTCTCAACTGGACAAAAATAGATTCTGCAGTACTCCCATGAATAAGATCCTCCAACATGTTCTACATTGAACCAAACAGCGCTGTGTAACCGCGTCTAGAACCATATACCCGCCATGCCTGCTGTACCTTTCATCCAGACGACAAGTTGGTTCTGATACTACCTCTGCTGTTGGTGTAACTCTGTACCCCCACTACCTCTTTGTCCAGATCTTGCTGAATTTAATAGTTAGTAGAGTATTCTACACTATTCCATATTGAAATTATATCCACTGTAATGTGTCACTCAGTGATGCAGTATCACTGTTGAGTTCCTTGAACTATTCACTAAACCCTGGTTGCTGGAAAAGATTTTTTCCAGTGATGGTGGGCCGCACAGAGAGTCACCCAGGAATTCACAACCTCATTTGTTCTTACATACCAAACTGTGATGAGGTTGGACAACGGAATAAGTGCTAATGTAGCGGAGCGTGATTACGGGCTTAGTCAACAAGCCGATGGTCTGTGCATAGTGGAAAAGAGAATGAGCCAGACAATCGCCCACAGTCCAGTGTCAGTGTCAGATTGCCAGGGTATTCCTTGAGTTTGATCCCCCATTCAATAAATAGTAAAGCTAGTGTATTTACAAAGCAGGACTGTATTGTCTGTGTGGCGCGTGAAAGCTGTTGACCTCTAAGTCAACTATTTAGTGAATCAACATTATCATTCCAAGCTCTTTTGCCCCAGCTGAAACATTAGCCCCTCTCAGGGCTGAGGCTTTCTGGGATGTTTCCAGTCTAGCCGCCAGCGGGGCTCGTCCGGGGACTGGTGGAGCCAACACAGCGATCCAGTTACCCTTCTGTGTGTTGCATTACAAAAAGAGCACATTTGGTTCCGCTAATCAGCTATAATGCTATTGCCATCGATAAAGTGTGTGAAACATCATTCTTGAGAGATATTCCTCAAGTCATTTAGCTTGGTAATTGACTTTTAAAGCAGTCTGAGCCGTGGAGTGATACTACGAACCAGGTGGGCTGGATAGAAATATAGCCAATCTATCATTTCTGTGTGTGTGTTGATGTAATGGTGCGAGAGATCGAGAGACAATGTTGATGGGAGGTGGAGACAGACATCTTCCTGCTCCCAAAAATAGGAGCATCTTTACTCAATCTCTCTCTCTCTCTCTTTCTCTCTCCCCACGTGTTAGTTTAAAGCAGATAATGCAGAAAGCCTCTCTGCTGTGCTGAAGAGGCAGCATATTGATTTTGTCTTAGATGAGGTCTCTGAAACCTCATTTACTCCCGTTGTCATCATGGTGGAACATCAGTGTCTGACAAGCTGCACTTCCCCCCCTATATCTACCCAGGCGGCCATCTTGGAAACTGTTGAGGGATGCTAATGTGTGTGAGCATTAGCGCTGTCCTCTTCCAGTAACACTGTTGACAGAGTGCCTTGCATGATAAGATGTATGAGGTCAGATAATGTTGCTGCTGACTAACCATTGTGCTGTCTAAATAAAGCCCTATGTTTAAGCACTGATCTGCTCTTATTAGGTTACAGTGCAAACACAGAGGAACGTCCCAGGTGGACCTGCCATCTTGGCATGTGGGTCACAGTGAAACACGGCACTCCTATGCCCAGAGCTCTTTTGCTGTTTGATGAGCCACGGATGAAGCTGTCCAAATTTTCTTACTTCATAATCTTCTGTGATGGATCGTTGAACACACTCGTCGACGACAGAGCCACAATATGATAGCTATCAATTAAATAAAATGTTGCCCCGAAGCATGTACGAATCAAGAATGAACAAGTTATGAAGCTTAAGAGAGGATACATGCTTTTTTTTTTTGTTTTAATCTAAGAAAGACTGGTATAATCAAACCAAACATGATACATTGTGTGAGTACGCTGTTGCTTGGCTCACAGCACCACCCTGCTTTCATCAGCAAACAAAGCCTGATTGACAACAAAAAGCATGCGAAGCAAACCTGCTCACTATTCTGACTCACATTCGGAGCACCTCATGGTAAAAGGCTTACTTAAAAGAATCCATCACAATTACACTTCTCTCAGCCAGAGGGCAGAGATTTCTATGTATACATAAATGGCAGTTTTCTTTTTTTTTCATTAAACAGGGTGAAATTATGCACACATACGTGAATCAACGTAATTAAACTAATTAAAGAACATCATTAATAAAATATCAGTGAAGCCAGCTGTTTACAGTGTGTGGTGGGGCCTGGGGATGTGAGGAGATGGGAGGGAGACAGACAGTGTGTTTTTAATATGTGCTTTTAAGGGTTCCCTGTGGTGAAGGTCTTCTCCAGAGACGGGGCCCCTTTGTAACAGTCCCCATGGAGAAAACAACAGCAAAATCAACAACTCCGCAAACACCAAATGATGCATTTCTGTATATTTATTCAGATTTATTCCCGATGAGTTTGAGTCTCGGTGTGATGTAGATATGGTGTTGATAAAGAATAAAACATATTTATGTGTAAACATACAATAACAATAACTATGTATATGCCTGGTCAACTACCAACCTATTCACTTAAAATAATCAACAATTATGGGCTTCTTTTTCGATAATTTCAAAACAAAAAAAAAGTAATGTAGCTGATTTATATATTTCTGTTCATGTGCATGGTTTTGTAATAATTTGTTGTTTACATTTGACACATTTCATAATTTGATAAGCACTTCATAATTTCAATCGTCATTCCTTAAGAAAGAATAACAGCAATATTCACGCTTGTATAGCCCTGCTATTCATTCATTTTAATAAAACTAAAGATGCACATTTTTTATAGTTTTAGTGTAAACATAGTTCCTAAACTAGTTTTTGGCAGATACATGTTTCACATGAGTGCACTCCAATCGAATAACTCACGTCATTCTTAAGACGGTGTTTTTGTGCACACATTTTGTCGTCACGTCACTTACAATGAGAACGGGCCTTTTTTTAACTGAATAAATGAGGGATGACTCCAGTCATAGTCAACATGCTGATAAAGGAGCAATGGACATAGTGAAACAGAGCCCAATTAATAATGCATTTGTGTCTGACTGTCTGGCCCCAAGGACGGGGCTGCTGAAAAATGGAGGTCATATGTCCTCCTCAAGTGGTCAGTGATCCCTCTGTGCCACCCAGCCAGTGTTCAGTGTCCAGCTCCCTGAACTGTGAAATGGCACACGTGTGCATCAAATTAACTGTATTTAAAGACTGTGAAACATCCCATACATCTTTACATGTGCACTTGGTATGTAGCTGTATGTATGCAGTTGTATACTAATTACCCTTGTACACTTTTTTGTTTAATCCATACTTACACGCAGACGTGTGCACATCGGCATATAAACATTAACGGGGAGTGTGTAACGGTGTGTTTGCGTGCGCCTGTGTGACGGATGGTCGTGGAGGTGACCTCTCTTAAGAGCAGTCAGTGGAGAAGGCCTGCCTGTGACCCTTGGCCACTTAGGCACATTAATCACAACCCATTCCTTCTTGCTTTTATCAGCCCTGCTGAAAGCTACTGTCCAGCCTCCACCCGCTGCCCACCCCCTTCTTCTCCTTTCTGCTTTACCCATTCATAAGGCTCTCATCAACCTCAGACCACAGGTATCACTCCATCACTACACATTTATCAGGAGCTGCTCTTATCAGCCAGCAGGGCCTGAATATGGAAATGGGATCCCTGCCACTGATAAGGCCGGCCTGGATTATCCCTGGCTCTCCTTCATCAGATAGCCACTGAGGAATGGTAACAGGCCGGAACATTCCGCCATTGTTTTGCAGCAGTGCTGATTGAAGAAGAGCTGGTGGGGGGGGGGGGGGGGGTGATGCACAGAGGCATCTGTAGAGATATGTGTGGGTGTGACTGTGTTCAAGTATGTATGTTTATTAGTGGGGCAGTATGGCTGGAATAGCATCAATATGAATCCAGGCGATCACTTGAATCTCACCCTTGACTGCTTACCTGTTTGCACAAACGCACCTGTTTTGGAAATGCACTTATTACCATAAATCCTGATAAAATGATGAGTGTATGGTAAGTATGCAGTATTATTTATTTTGGGTATAACTATGTATCTCAGTTTGATGCCTTCTGCTAACTGTTCTATCATATTTTCACACTTTGTAATTGATAATTATTACAAAAAGCTAATAAATAAAACAAAAAAAGCAATGCTCACACACACACATACACACAATTACATCTCCCTCTACAGCTCTTAAAAAATGTAATCAACAACTTTCTTCGATCTTTCTTTCTTTTCATCGATATACTCACAAATGCGTACACACACACACACACAATTAATTCACACAGGCATGACACATGCGCCCACACATATACACTTACATTATCACACAGATATTTAGACAGACAGCAACCTTGTATGCACACCATACACACACACAAACACACACACACACACACACACACACACACACACACACACACACACACACACACACACACACACAAAACACTCTTTCCTTAGCATGTGTTCAAACAAAAATAGGCCATTCCTAATTAGGACCTCACAACCTGAGCTTTTTCTTCAAAGGCAGCCGCTCCTGCGCTAATCTGAGGCACCGCTTCATTATGAATTCTTCAAAGTCCCACCCAGCTGTCAAGCAAGCTTGTCGAAAGGGCCATTATTAGTGAGGCTAGTGCAGCAGGCACAAAGCCTGGTCTGTTGTTCTGTGTTGCTCCCACCCTGTCACAAACACACACATTGACTGCAGTGAACATGCTGACCCCAGATCAGTTTGTCAGCCTGTGATGCTTTTGCTCAGGTGTGTTGACTCGGACACACTCCTTACAAAGAGGTATTGACACGACTAGGAGGGTTCCTGCAAAATCCCTCGCACCAAGAGAGAGGCCTGCCACAGCTTATCTTATCAGATGCATTATTAGCTGCGATTGGCAACACTATCAAAAGAACGTTAGCTGACAAAAGAGGCCCAGTGCGATGCCCGCAATAAAGCACACCTCTATTGGCCGCTAAGTGATTTATACGATCGTCCTAAAATGGCTTTTGGTTGGGCTTTGATAACAGAGGCCTCTCTGTGTGTAGTTGACACACTCAGCCGAGTATGAACTCACCGCTACACCCAGGGTCAGAATCAACAAGGGCCACTACATGTCATAATGGGCCCATATAACTCATGTTACAGACAACTGATGTCGGTTTTTATCATCAAGAGTGCAGGGAGTGCACAAAAGGTTTCCTGTTGAGTCGAGCTTTGTCCTGTAATGATGCGTGATATGGCCAGCATGACGAGTTGTATCCAAAACATCACATGATGATTTAAAAAAAAATATGAAATCATTATTTTATTAGGCCGTATCCACAAGTCTATTTCCCTATTTAACTAAGAAACAAGATTATTTTTTCTTTTTCAAAATATATAGTATAGTAGAGTAGTATAGTAGAGTAGTCAGCAGTGATAGGAGATGTAGGAATCCGGGATGCCAACACCTAACGTAACATCTTTACACATATAAGGTTCATGCTATGACCTTCCTCTTTCTATGGTTAGAAGGAGGACAGACCTTATTTAAAGAACCCATAAAATAGAAACTTCAAACATGCTGGAAAATGGCACTTAATGAAAAAACAATGAAACTTTAATGGCTATGTCCTCTCACCCGGTAGGTATAAACAAAAATTGCAATCACTAAAAGCAATCACAAAAAGCAACACAAAATAATAAAAAATAAATTAAAAAAACTCATAAAAAATAAATCAGCATTTTCAACTTATTATATCGCTGGTTTTATCTCGGGCTCAAGACTGAGTATCCAAGTTGTCCAGCCACAACTGCCCTTTTCATTAGGAATGATATCACAACGGGGACGTTAAGATACTATATCATGTGTTCATACAAAATTAATTGAGAGGTTGTACTCAATAGTTGCACTTTATTGTAGCAGTAAAAAATGCCTGGCTGTTAGTCACCATGAGAAGACCATGACAGGACTTCATCCAATAGTTTAAGATCATACCTCACCTAACCTTAGATCTGACACTGACCCGTGTAGCCTCTTGCTATGGAGACTGTGGCATAATAATAGTATCTGACTTCCCTGACTCCTCAAACAGCCTGGTATGGGTGGGTGCGTTCATAAATGCAGACAGCTAAACAGATTTTAATTGCTTCTCCGAATAGCTTTGGTAGTGATATCTAAGTATGTGGCAATGGTTCTCAAGCGCACTCAAACAAGCTTGTTATAAAAATCACTCTCTGTGCACATGGACACAGATATACACCACTAATATGCATACACACATAACACAATTACTAATTAAGTGAAGCACATAGAAAGGTTAGAGATAAATGTGGCAGAGTCAAGCTGTCTGCAGGATCACAGGAGCCACATAGGAGAGGGTGCAGGCATTTGAAACATGACTCTGTGACTTTTTAAGTGAACATTATCTTGTTTCCCTAACCCCAAATCCAAAACTCAGCCCTCTTGAATGACAAGAGCTGGTGTTGGGACGTCTCCGAGCTCTTGCTCCTATGTCTTTTTTTCCCCCCGCTGTAAAGATATGATCAAGTCCCCTGCTCGCTTCACAGAAATATCAGAAATATCAGGGACACGAAATCCTTGTTAAGCAGCTCTCTGTCACCGGCTGGGTCCTTGATTGGCAAGCTTGACAGTGCACACGCTACTCGCAGTCTTTCGCACATGTAGCGAGGCCCATATGCTGAAAGAAGAGAGAGAAGCCCCAGCGCCATGTGACTGCGCCTATGGAACGGCCGTATCGCTCTCAAATCTCCATTTAATCGCTAATCTCAAGTTACCCCACACTTAATAAACAGCAGATTAGTGCATTCTTTGCTATGTCCGACACACATTTCCTCTTCAGAAAGTCTCACGGGGGCAGGTCTCGTATAGTTGGCATAACCAGTCATGTTAAACGGTCGAGACAAGGCGCGTCATCTGCTCAGCATCCAGCCCTCGGCTCCAAAGCGGTCCGCAGCTATTGTTGTGGAGGAAAGTCAGCCGCCGATGTCCTTCTGCCAACATGAACCCTTACTCATTGGAAAACTGATCTCCATAACCTTTTGTCTGGAGTTGGTCGGAGCCACATTTGGCAATATGAGCGTTGTCCTGGTATAAAGTGATGCGAGAGAGAGAGAGAGAGAGAGAGAGAGGGAGAGAGAGAAAATGTATGCTGGATGGTTGAAATTAGTGTGTGGTGTGAATGACAATAGGAAGAGATGTCATAATGAAAGGTTACTTGGGTTACTCCGCCGAGTCTGTCTGTCACCTCCATGCCTTTAGGGAGCTCTAATCACTTTACCCTATAATTACCTCGCCACAAAAGGGCCCGTTAAAGTTCCTGTAAAATAAACCTGATGCTATTGTGACGAAGAGAGGCTCTTTCTTTTAATTAGGGCCATCCATCTTAACCTTGTCTACCGGAGGTGAAGTGAAGGTAGCCCGGGTCAAGCTCCCAAAACGCTCTTCTCCATTGTCTTCTCCTTGCATCGACAGGAGCACAATGTCGGCGCTAGCCTGCTCACCGCCACAATCCTTTTGTCGCCTGTTCGCTGGCTCCTGGTAGGATTTGCAGCTGAATGGGTTTCCTTTACAGTGACACAATACTTGAAATTCACAATGGGAACCCAACACTGCACGCATCACTGTTGTATGTGAGACATATGCAGTGGGCGACTATAAAAAATTAAGTGTAAGCTCATATCATTTAACAGCTGTTGCTGTGACGTAACAATCTTGCTCTTCAATGGACAACTTGAGGCTTGTGGGAACAATGTTTTTTTTAGTGGGTGTTGCTGAAAGTAGTATCCGGGATCACATTTTTTTTCAACCTAATCCCCTGCTCTGCCGCTCAATACACCTCTGCACATACGCCCTGTGTGTGTGTGTGTGTTTTTTTTTTGTCTACATTTAGAGTATGTGTCAGTGTGTCTCACAGCATGTGTTATCACCCACATATGTTTAGTCAAGCACAAGACAGGGTGATGCTGTGTTTTGAATCTGCGTCTCTTTTCCAAAAGCTCCGAGGTGAGGAGTAGGGCCTGATGATCAAAAGTCGTGTTTGTTTTTTTAGTCCCGACCCCGAGAGGCAGAAACGCCATGTCCCTGCAGAGCGCAGGCGGGCAAACTGCCTCACACTGATCAGCTCTCTTGAGAGAAATGCTTCCCCTGTATGTATAGTGAGTGTGTGCTACTGTTTCATTGTTCCCTTTCCCACCTTACCCTCTCATTCTTACCCCTTCTTCGCTCTTTTCAGGTGCCACTGGCTGCTACCTTGAGCTGACACTGATGTGTGCTGTCACCTCTGCTGCACCTGGAGGTGGGACTGAAACGTATACACACAGGACTGGAAATCTCAGGCTTTTGCATGGTATCTGTGTTTACGCTCTTTCTCCTCATCATCCTGCTTCTCCCTCTCACTACCTCCGCATTTCAGCCCGCTGTATCCGACCCACAGTGCACTGCGTGCGCTTTCATCTGTGCTGAGGTGGCGTGGTCGTATATTATTCATGGGTCGTGTGATCTGAGGCGCGTGTCATATGGCAGAAGTAATAAGATGGAGTAGCCTACTGGTGGGGAGATGATGAACACAACACTGGAGAGAGAGACACAAGCCTTCCTCTCCCATTGCCTTGCATGGCTTTCTTCACTTGGTATACACATGTTGGCGCACAGCACAGCTTTGATTTTTACTGGAATAGAAGGCCCAGAATGGGACAGCACAACAGGTGTTGTTTTGAAACAACAGAGACTATTCCAGTGAGTAGTATATTTTAGATTTGTTGGAGACAGACAGGACTGATAATGTGGTGTATCCAAAAGGTAGGACTTTCATTTGTCTTTCATTTGATGATTTTGTGACTCTGCCAGGAGGCAGAAAGTTAAGTGACTCTTACTTGTATCACATACATACGAGCAGCCATCTTGCTATTCTTACATTCTGCCCCCTCTGTAGCAACCTCACAGCCATCGATTCAGCAAATGACAGCAGAAAGGATGTAATTCCCCTTAGAAGAGCGGATGTATGGAATGGTGGATGGGGTTGAAAAATTAGTAACTGTTCCATTACATGCAGGAGCAAGACTTTTGACCTCCCGCAATGCCCCTCAGTTTTGCCCAGGAGCCAGGGGGGCTTTTTGAGGGTGGAGGGCAGGGCAGAGAGCAGACCAGCTGACCAGTTTTGGCGTATCGGAGAGTGAGCCCTGGTGTGCAATGTCTGGAGGCGACATGTGGTTAACCACCTGGCCCCGCTGTTTGACCCACTGGAGTGAGCGAGAGAGAGAGAAAGAGAGGCAGAGGGAGTGAGGACAGCCTGTACAGCCATTTGCTCATCAATGGAGGGCATCACCACCACTTAACACAGCTTATTGATCTGCACAGCCTGCAGGGCCTCGGTTGTGTGTCCATTTCCTATCGATTATTTCAAGTCCATTCTTATTGACCGCTTTCTCTCCACTGCGCTCCTCTGTCTGCTCCACCAGGGGATTTTTTTTAAACAGTCATTTGAAATTATAATCGGTTTGAGTAAATGTCATAATCGCCCCTAAGGCCTGGTGCAGATTGGCTCGAGAGCAGAGGTCTCTGGGGTCAATGACACTGGTCAATACGGATCCATTTGTGTTATGCCAGTGCAGTAGTCACTACAACCAAAATGGCGGACCTCAGTTCTCTGTGTTCTGCATTTCAGATTGTTATGGGCCTCAAGATTTCTTTGTTATTATACTGTATAAATGCAACGTCAATATTACTAACAGGACAGAGGTAATTCAATTGTTATTGTTTCAACAAAGAAGGCCTGTGTGGTGTGTGTGTGTGTGTGTGTCTGTCTCTGTGTGAGTGAATGAAGAGTGACGCACTAGCCGACTGCTCATCAATGCTTCATAGGTTAGATCATTAGATCTAAAGTGACAGCACTACACAAGGATGGGGAGTGGGGGTTGCTTAGATAAAGATTGGCATATTGCTATTGATTCACCATCCCTGGGGCTTCCTCTGTTACCATGGTTATAGTCAGCGGGGGTGGGGTAGGCGTATAATTTTGACATAAGGAGAATGATGTAACCATTATGATTCTGATTTTAAAATTTTATGATCACGTTTGAATAATCTCCCAATTCCCTCAACTTTATTGCTTGGCAAAAGAATGATAACTCATCATTTGCCTGAAATTTATGGCATCGAGGTGCAGAGAATCAGAGTTAGTGCGCTTCTGATGTGCATGTCACTGCAGATAACCATCTGTGATCCTATAACCATTACTCTAACCCGTAACAACGGCCGTGCTTTGGATATACGAGTCAGGGTTTTCATTGTGAGCCGATAGGGGTTTGAAAAAAAAAAAAAAATCCCGTCGCAGCTCATGTTGAACTGCCAAACTCTTCAGCTGTCCTTCCAAAGCAGCCTGAAATAAGAGCAGGCCTCAAAAGCTCTTTGATCTTTTACTGCCAGGGTCAAGGCTGAAATGACGCGTAAATGAGGGAGGAATGAGTTTTCATTTTGTCAACCTGTTCTGTTATTGTAAAGCTAAGGGGCCTTTGGTGTGACATGACAGGAGATTGTTTTAAGTGCCCACACTAGTGGAACGGCTGAACATGTTTGGGAGTCACAGCCAAAAAGCTGTTCACCTACATTACTTGCAGATATTTGTGTCTACTGAACAGCTGTGGGAGCTTA
Organism: Clinocottus analis; assembly: GCF_023055335.1. Taxonomy (NCBI): domain Eukaryota; kingdom Metazoa; phylum Chordata; class Actinopteri; order Perciformes; family Cottidae; genus Clinocottus; species Clinocottus analis. Next base: position 19,617,767 of record NW_027175820.1, on the reverse strand, counting down.
CCTAGACAGAATGTGTGTGTGTGTGTCCGCTGATGCAAAAGAGTCTCCATTCACATGTGCTCATGTGTACATGGGCAAGCATGCAGTGCATAGCGTATATAGTGCGAGTTATGTGTGTGACTGTGTATACTTCCACAACTCAGTCGTGTCAGTATGAGTTCCTGTATTGTGTGTGCAACACTCCCTGAACAGACCTGCTGGCTGTGGAGCGCTGTTGAGATGAAGAGGATCTTCCATCAGTCTGATAGGAGAGCGAAGCAGCAAGAAGTAACTACTTGGCTAAAAGGGAGCAGCCTCTGTAGCTGTTTACGGCGCTTAGATTTCCAGAGGAGTGGAGCCGGTGCTGGAGGTGCATAAAGGTAACAAAACATGATCATTATGGGATGCATTTGTACTAAATCGCTGTACAGAACATCTCCTTCCGAGTGCCGACATCACCCACGCATTGTTCTGACTACAGAGAGAAACCCCTGGAGCTGACAAAGGCAAAGGAAGAAGTGGAGGGGAGGAAGATCGGGTGCCATATCCATCGTTCAAGTCTCGGCTTGTGTTCAGTAGTTCAATATTACACCCACTCCACCCATTTTTGATTTGAAACTGACAGTTGTTTCTGAAGCGCCGCACTCCATATCACAGGGAGGAAATGAGAGCACTGAATTCCACAAGATGTGAAAGGTGAAAAATGGAGAAAAACACCCTCCCCCTCCAGATATAAAAAAAAGGAAAACACCCAAACACAGAGTGAAAACAAATACATAAATAAATAAATCAACAATAGGAGCTGCAGCTGAGAAGGGAAACATTGCGAAAAATTGCAGTGGGGAGATTTTAAATTGCGGTTCTATCAATAATTTAGCTACCTGAGACATAGTGTTGTTGTTCACCATAAGGTTTGATGCAACTGAGAGAAGAGTTAAGATTAGGGAGACTTTTTTATTATTGATGCCACGGTGCACATCTGGTGTTACGCTGCCAACCCCCAAACAGTGCACAGCTACCCCCTTTTGCAAAACGACTGCAACACTGTCAATTGTCTACACAGTTGAATTGTTAGTGGCAGACGCTGTCAGGTCCAGGTTACAGGTCTTGGTAAAAATCCAACAGTTTCTCCTCAGAGAGAGTTTATAAGTCAACTTCACTCATTAAACAGAGATGTGTCTTTACTGTTTGTTTAATTGCTAGATAATGCTAAATTCTTTTAGCTGGCACAAATCAGCTGGTACTATGTTACTTCTAGAGGATACCATAAATATATATATATATAAACCTGGGTATGATGGATTTGACATTTTGAACACAAGGCTGGCTGGATAGACGGAGAGAAAAATGCTTATAGCTTTCTTGTGACCTCAACTAGACCTTGTAGCACACCCCATGATTCAAAGTGTTGTTATACCGCCCTAATGCCATGTCAGTCCCAATGCTCACGGTTAGCATCACTCCTCCCTACCTTTGTCAGTAACTCGGCCAAGCACAAATGACCCTTGCCAGTGCACTGGGGGCTGGCGTGAACTTAATCACTTGAGCAAATTGAAACCACTCGCTCTGCAGTATTTTTACAGGGGTATAGCATATGACCTCAGCCTATGCTGACTGACCTCTGCTTTTGAAAGGACTCGAGGCCTAAATAACTTTTTTTCCCTGCTCATTCCATTTTAGGTCAGAATTCCTTGTTTTCCCCACTTGCAGTGTGATTTATAACACTGTTGTAATCCTCTCACAGTTGACATTTAGAGGACATGGTAAAAGTGTTGTCTTCAGTGTGAATGTGTGTTTTTTTTTTTTTTTTTATCATCGGGGAGATCCACCACCTTTTGAAGGCCTTCCTGAGCCTGTAGTAAAGTTTCTGACCCTGATTACTAGTTCCCAGCTCTGGCTCCTGTCAGCCAGGGGAGAAGGGTCAACAGCCCTCAGCAAAAAAGAACCTTCGTCAACACAACTGATCTGACACAGTGCTGGAATGCTCTTTGATTGATTCTTGGTGTCCGTGGGAAAAAATGTTGTGACTTAATTTCTTACATGAGTCATCTTCAGCTACACAAGCGGTGAAAGACATGTGGCGGTCAAAACCCAAACCAAACTGCTAATCCAGGCAGACAGGTTACAGGCTAGCTGTTAGCACATGTTTACCTGTGTCTGTTCTTTTGTTCTTTATCCTAGAGCTCAGCACTGGGATGTCAGGGGCATTGAGGGACTTACACACAGGTTCACCGTGATCTGCTTTCACTCAGGCTCTGTCATGTCACAGTGTTGTTGCACAAAAGACATCCATGTTCGCACAAGCGCTTCCAGGGGCTATTCCACAAGTGTTGGAAATCTGAGGCATACAGGGGCTCCCTTATAAAATCCCCAATGAAATCCCCAATGCTCCTTCCCACCCCCTTCTTAATCGTAAACAGGCTAGCACATAGTACAGCCACTGCTCCCTTAATGCCTCCTCAAATAATAAGTATTTAGTCATGATTTACAGAGGCAGTAAAACTCTTCAAAGTGCAGTGTAATCTTTCATTAGGGATCCTGAAGTCGGTGTCAGCCATATCTGTTCTTCATTATCTTTAATCACTCAGTGTTTTACCTGTTCGTTTTATTGTAACAGAGATCATAAAAACACCCTTGTTAAAAAAACACCCTCCCGACTTTTAGATTATCTTGTTAACACAGCCTTACAAACCGGGCCCATTTAGGTTTTTTTTTTGGAGTGTGCACAAAAGAGGTAAATCACTTTTTTTTCTCCACTTTAACTTAAATTTCTGTTGCTCATTCTTGCTCACTAGCGTTCGCTCTTCTCCCTCTCTCTGTCCTGAATGAATGTTCAAGTACAGCATGAAAAAAAGTGGTTTCATACTACAGAACAATTACATAACTCTGGGATATTAAAAGGAGAGTAAGTGAGTGATGATGAGTGGAGTATAACTTTTTAACACAGCACAATAATTGACATATCACTCAGAGAGTCCTATTGTATGAGCTTTTCAATAGCCTCCTCACTGAACCATGGTATTGATAAAACCAATGTAAGGCCAATCCCTGTGGTCTCAACAGGAACTGGGTTGGGTGTATCCAGGGTCCGGCCCATGACACTGACCACTGCCTGTCACTGTGACATGGGGGTTGAGGATCTCAGCCGAGGTATTTGACCTACATGACCTATGACCCTTGGATGATTGAAGTGGCGGCTTTCCCTGCTCTAGTGCTTCAGCCTAGAGACAAGGTGACGAGTCCTTTAGGAGCTCTCTGGTTGCAAGATTTTGAAGAGGGTAGAGGCACAGGAGGTATAGGCGCCGGTCTTTGTTGGGAGCGTCGTTGTAATCCGTCTGCTAGGCTAAGGCCTTAAGACATGTTGGCCAGTCATGAGAGAAGCTGGGCTGTGACCTTGAGTGGTCCCAACTAGTGTCAATGTGGCTGGTTTGCTCAAGGGCAACATCGTACTCATGTAACCTGGATGACTCACTTAGTCAGGGCTTGGGTAACACATGATGTACTTTGTTACATTGGTGAGCTGTGGTAACACACATTGCAACTTGTGTGGAGGCATAGTGGTTAGTGGTATTATTTTTCATTGTGCTTCAAAAAATCTCAAAGGTAAGAGGACCCTTACAATAACATTTCCTTTCTAAAGCACTAGTCTCTTCCTTGACATAATAGTATTTACAACAAAATCATATCCCTTTTAGCATGAATACATCCAGGTTTATGTTTCACGTCAACTAATCTAATAATCTCTTTTAGTTTTCACCTTGTCTATGCCTCAAGGTCAAACAACTTTTCTCTCTTTAGTGGTCTCAAATGTTGCTATGCTGCTCCCAGGGTCATCCCTACTAATCCCCAGTTACTCCGGTCCTGGTGGATTTCTCCCATGGGCAGGTGAAACCAGATCCCAAACCCTGAAGCTTGGCCAAGATGTCCGTAGAGATAAGCATCCTGAGCCCACTCCCAGTCAGAGGTCTTAGACAAGAATTCAGAGATATATCATCACAAATCCATTAAGACCAGCCCACTACTTTAACCAAAAATCCCAGCTGCAGCCACTAGACCTGACAGCCCCGACCTAGAGAACCAGGACCACAGTTAGAGTCCCCTCAGTCCTGGTTTCTTCTGGACCATACTCCCTCAGTCTCAACTCTACTTGTCTCTCTCAGACCCAGGTCCTGTAAAATTACACTGAATTATTATTCTTTCAGTCACCTTAGCATGTACATGAAGACTCTAATAAATGAGTCTGTGTTATGAATATTACTGGATTACATCCCACGCCTGACAAATCAGGGTTAAGTAACTGTTAACACTAGAGCGGCTAATATTGCAGCACCCTGTGGAACCACCGGGGGGAACATTTTTACCCCCTGATGCAACAGAGTCAGCACGTGTAAATATGTATTCGTTCTCGAAAATTTGAGATGATGATGATAATAGCACCAGCAAGACACCCGATGATGATGCACGGACAGTAAGTGTTACTGTGGTGTAGGTTTTAAAACCAGAGATACACACACTGAAGAAAGGTTCAACGTCAAGGCCCCGTCATGTTATCTTAGGTGATGCACATCTTCTACTCTACTGTATCATATCACATTGTTTCAATGTAAGTCAATGGTAATTGCAGTCTTTAAAGCAGTTTTGAACCCACAATCAATGGTGCCGGAAACACAGCGTCTCTGTCACCAAGCACTAGTCTAAACATCCCGCGTAACGACAGGTTTGGGTTTACACTCCTGCTCTTGTGTCTTCATGGTGCCAGCGGCTTCGCCAACCGCATGGCGTCTGCATGGGATGCAGGCTGTTGGCCACAGAGTGGTTGGCTTGACAATCTATAGTGAATGGTGGCAGACTAGACCGTTGTTTGTGGTGCAGTGTTGTTTGTGAAGCACTAAAAGACAGCGCTTGTATATGACAACCATAAGTGCGAGATTTGTCTCCTTTTCTTTCGCCATCTCTCCACTGTAGCCACTGTTCTGCCTTTCTTGCACCAACAGAATTGTCTTCTTTAATTGCCATAGTCGGCTGCATGTATTTGGCTAGGTTTTGTGTCGTGGCCACTGTACCCTTTAATTAACATAGTTTTTGGAGGGAATCTTTGAAACCATGATTGTGATACATATAAAACAAGCCAAAGCACTTTCAAATAATTCATAGTTGTTGTGTTTTTGTCTTTCTGCTGTAAAAACTTATCTTTTTCATCAGAATTTTTAAACTTACTATACTGGTGAACTGTGCTGAATGTGATAATATGTCAACATGAAATTGCTATATCCTAATTTTTTTCTTAAAAAGTAATGAAGTCACTGGCGACAAGTTTTTGTCTCCTGTAACTCCTTGAATCCTAAGACCATAATCAGTGCTTTAGAAAGTTAGATGTAGCAAACAACAACAACACAATAATGCTATACCTCTAAAGCCCTGCATGGCCTTAATACAGTATTTTAGGTATATAAACTGATAAAGTCAAGTAATTTAATTTATGTATTTTCTTAAAAATAACACAGACTTATTGTCCTGAAAATAAACTCACGTGTACACTGTGAGCACGGTGCGACTGAAAAAAAGCTCCCTTAATTATTCACTGGTTGGTCCGTACGCCTGCAGGTTCTTTTATTCTCCACTACAAGGGCATGTAAATTTGTGATTCTCAGGACAGAGCAAAGACTGGCCTGAACACAAGTACAGCCCCCATTTGTTATCAAACATATGATCCGTGCTATCTATTTATACTGCAGCTTTAATTATCTAGTACTTCCTGCCTTTGAAGTGCGATCAATCAGCTCCTACCTGATGCCAGCAGAGGCCCGCACCAGTGGCACGAAACACCCTATTCCACTCTACCTTCCCCCTTTCAGCCCTGTTGTTCTTATTGTTCTTTTCTACCTTAGAACAGAGATCCGTGAGGATGGTAAGAGTTGAGGCATCCAAAACCCCTGCTTTAATACCAACCAGATTGACAGGACACACTAAATGTGAACCAGGGTGACCCACTGGCATTATCCATCTGGCTTGGGATTGTCCAAACACAATATAACATTTTAAGTTAAGAGTGCTACATTTACCTTGCACATAATTGTCACAAGAAGAAATCAGTTAAGTTACTTATGAATGATTGATCGCTTACTATGCAAAACACAGAGGCAAGTGAGCATTTCCAGCACCTCAACATGAAAAAAAGAAGAAATTCGGTGTTCCAGCACGTTTCAGAACCTGCAGACGACTCAGAGAGAACGCTCCGAGTCTTGTTTCCTGCACACAGCATGTTTTCATTTACCAAACGAGGAGCGGAGCCAATGGGTAAATCAATAGCACAGATAAGCAGCCCCTCTGCCCTCACTGTGTGACGGGGAACCCGTATGGACACAGCAGGGAGCCGAGGCTGAACATGTCACTAAAAGGAAAAGATCCAGTCCGGCCCAAATGTTAAATAAATAACGGTTAAAATGGTGGGATTGAGAACTGGCCAAAGAGAGGATGGAAGAGCGCATGCTAGCAGCTGTGAGTAAGTGAGTGAGTGTGCAGGTTTGTAGCTTAAGGTCAAAGGTCACATGAAAAAGCAGAACAAAAAGGTGTATCAAAGAAACCGAGCATGGGGAATGTATACATGTACAGTCTGATCCATCATAGTCCATGCTTAGGGGTTTCGGTGCAATATGTTCTCTATTACATAGCCCAGGTGATTTCTGTCTGTCTCTCCTCAGAACATGATCTCCTCCAGGCCACGGCCCGCGTCTTGTTAAAGCGGCACGGACCCGGCGTGGATTGAGTTTAAAAGTAATAAAGAAGCGGACCTGCTGGCTAGGTGAAAAACCCGCTATCGGATTCCTAAGAGCAACTTTCTTTTCATGTGCAGACTGCATTCAACGAAGCGTTTAATTCAACAAATCCATGGTTGTGATCCACCAGAAACAGAGCTGGGGTTAGTTCAATTTGTACCAAACGATCTCCACATGATCAAAGCGCGGCGAGCTCTCCCCAACATACTGCTTAAATTAGACTAACACCAAAGTCTTTGGCTCTTGGACAGTATTTGGAATGTCTTACCAGCGGAGAAATTCTTTCACACATATGGTTTCAATAGGCCCAAGATGCCAGCTTCACATCTTTAATGGGCTGACAGGGAACTTTGGTGCTAACTCTCTGACTCCCAAAAGTTCTTGGGCTGTCACCCGCAAAGCGGCGTTCATTCAAGTGTTTTTTTTTTCTCTCTTCCTTCCCCTCCTATTACAAGGCACTGAAGAGGAGCGATTGTGCAGTGAAGGGAGAGAGGAGTTGTTCTCTCCCCCTCTCTGCTGCAAACGTCATCCCTCGCTGCGAGATTGTCACTTCTCGGAGTGTGTGTCAACCACAGCAAGTCTGGCAGCCGTGCGTTCTGCTCGGAGCAACTAACAAAAGTTACTGAGTTACTCCGACCAGACCCTGTTCTTCTCCTCTTCCTCTTCCACTGGCTCGCGGATATAGAGCAGACATAGCAGAGCTCCATGCTGTACTGTATCAAGCCAAGTTTTTTTGTCCGTCAGTACAGACCGTCTGGGTGCACTCATTACGTGAATGCACATGTACTTCATTGTGTGCAGATAACCGGAGTGCATGTTAGTCAGAGTGGGCAGGAACCCTTCCTTCTGCCTTTCCCTTGTCTACATCTGCAGGGCATGTGGAACACAAAAAACACACAACCGCACCAGCGGGAGAAAACAGGGGTGCGGTTCTCGTGTGCCTGCTGGATATCGAGCAGTCCCTCGGCACGTTGTAAAAGCCTCTCTTGTATCAGTGTTATAACCAGACGCTCTGTGCGGAGCAGGATTCCGTTGTCTTGTCACCAAAGTTGGAGATATCACGCCTTGCACTTGATTGTGACTTGTTTGGATGAGAGGATGTCACAGGCATTATAGATATAAACGAGAAATCACACACAGGCAGTCCCAGATACTTCAGGTTTCACAGCTGAATTGACTTAGGACTCTCGGGAGAGTTCAAAATGTGACATTTTCACTCAGCGTCTGCACTTTTGTTACAACAGGCATAAAGAAAAGCAGAGAAGTAGAACCAGCGGGGGGTTTGGAAGGTGGGTTGTGGGTTGGGGGCGTCTCTCCAGGAGCAGATTCAGACTTCTCAGCTCTATTTCTGTTCCAGCGCAATTAGTCTGTTCCCTAAAGACAAGGCTAGGGAGAGGCAATACATGAATACATGCTTTGGCATGTCACTCCATGAGTTCTATATAGTGGGAGTTCCAAGTGTGCATGTGTTTTGTTTTTGCATTAGGTGTGGGGATTAAATCATTATATTTTCGTCATCTATCTACACAGTTCCATGCAGACTTTTTGATTCGTGCATTTTATGTGAATATGTGATCTGCTACAGTCCAGCACAAGTCTTCATTAGCAAGCGTTTTCTGTCGTTATTAAGCGAAAGAGCAGGTCGTTATAGAGAGTGCACAATAGCACATTTAATTTGTCTGCACATGCCTTTGTTTTCCAACCTGGCCTCGTCTTTATTGTGGAACTGGTGATCTTTTCCATAAAGCAGCATACACACAAATACATTTACATTATATTCGTTATAAAAAGTATTATTACAGTTTTTTTCTATGCAATATATTTTTATGTTGGTGGTAAAGAAAAAACAACTAATCCTCTGCTGTGTTCATTGTTCAGTAAGTCACACTGTACAATAACATCAACCTAATGCTTCAAATGTAAAATACAACAGCCAATCATGAAAATGTATTTATATGCATCACTCTCAGTTTGTAAATCCTTAGTGCCAACTTCAAATGATGCCGGCGCTGGCTAAAGGTATTTGTTCATTGCAGTAATTTATGCATAAAGTGGCCTTTGTCAGGCTGCAACAAAGCAACTTTGATAAATGCCCTTTAATTTATTGTCACGTATGTGAACTCAAAGTGAAACATTTACAGGCTGTGCACTGAGCCAGACCAGAGGAGGGGCCTCTCCGGTGAAAGTGAGCATAGCCCAGAGTTGAATTTCTTGTCTTTGGAAACTTCGGCTCCCACCTCCTCTTAACCCCTCGGGGTTAATCAGAGGCATAAAGGTTACGATGTACATCTAGTGACTAACGACAATATGATGTGCAGGGAAACAACGTGACAGTTTGCAGCCATTAACTTATGAGCAAGACATGGGCCATTTACTTAGAGGACGACAGGTCAGGTTCAACACAGGATGAGACTTTTTTTTTTTTTTTTACATTGTGTTGTGAATTCTGACCAGCTGTCCCTTGAAAAAGATGTGCTTAATTGTTTGTTCCATTTCCTGAGCTGGACAGGATGACCTCACAACTTGAGACCAAAAGGGCATTCGGTGAACTGTTGTGAGACAAGCTACTTGAAGACAGGTTGCGCCTGTGTCGTCTCTGTCCCAATCCAATTTCACATGTATCGAGCCTGGATGACTTGCTTATAAGGAACTTCTTGAGAAATGCACACCCTCTTGAAAAGAAAGAAAAGCCGGGCTACCACGGCAATTCACAGACTGACCTCTGACGCGACCTCTCGCCTGTTTGCTGACATTTTTGCAATGGACGCACTTGAACAAAAAATCGGGGGGAGGAGAAAGGAAAAGAAGAGAGGAGTAAGAAAAAAGGAGGGTGGAAAGGGAGAATGCCTTTTTTCTGATGGATGAGGTCTTCTCCTGTTACATTTGGAGAGAACACAGCTGTGAGGAGCTGTTAAGTACACGCAAACAAGCCGTCTGCTTTAGACAAGCCTGCCGGGCACCCGGCCCCACATCCCACTTGTACAGCTCTGACACATGATCACAGCCAGACAATACATGTGGGAGCAGAGCGCGCTCCACTAAAAAGTGAGAAATATTTTCAACTAGAACAAAAAACAATCCCCTCTCAATACCGCTGGGACTCCTCTTGGTATTAATTCATCTTGTTTCTCTTTGTCTTGTGCTGGTTGGTGTGCTGTTGGGGAGAGGGAAGAGTGAAAGGAGAGAGTGGGGCTTGGTGGTGTAGTGACTAGAAAATAGGTTAGGAATGGGGAGAAATGTAAAGAACATCTGCTACCGTGACGGTGTCACACTTTGTCTAATGTGTTCTGAATAGGCACGGCTGTCCCAAGTTGTGTGAAGGAAAATCTTTCTGATCCATATGCTGATTAATGGAATTAATGGGGGATTTTTTGTTGTTGTTTTGTTTCGTTGCAATGCCCACCATCAGATTGTTTTTGTTGCGGTGCAAATTATTATATCAATGGAAGAAAAACATGAGAAATACATTTTTGACCCGTGCTTTTTGAATTTGCGACGACGACGCAATGAGAGCTATGCTGTTAATAATTATTGGTTTCTTCATGTTACATTTTGTGACAGCAATCTTTGCAATTAAAAAGCGGGGGATCATTTGAGGAAAAACCCAGTTGTGCATGTCACAACGTTTCTGGAGTCACATGTTCCCCAGATGAGCATTCTCTCTGAGTCTCCTACCCTCCCAGACACTTTGGGCTCAATAAGTAGCAATTGTATTGTACACATGTCCTCTCAACAGTGACTACAGAGGGGGCCACATTCGTCAACATGTCCCCATGCGAGGAACTGTAAGTGATGTGATCGTGATACTTGTGGCAAACCCCAAATAAGCTGACAAAGTTTTTAAACTTTTGCACACTTCAAATCGACAAGTAGCCTAAAGTGGTTTGGGTCAGGAGTCTACTGCAGTGTTAGGGACATGTGGCATTGCGTTAAACTGAGCCACGCTCGTGATTCAAAGGATAATGGAGATGGTTTGCTGACAGATGGGTTGTGTGGTGAAATCTGGATCCGAATGACAAACCCTGTCCTTTGTCAGATTTTGAGTCGTAATCCATGAATGTTTGTGAGTGAAACTTAAAACGGTTTGGGTAATAGGAAAATTGGTTCTGTGTGCGTGTGTGTGTGTGTGTGTGTGTGTCTTATGGGCATTGCTAAAGCAGCATTAATCAATGCAGCGCCACAGCTGGTTGTGTTTTGGGTATGCGCACCTTTCTCTCTCACTCAGTCTTAACCGTGAACTTCAAATGACTTCTGCTGTGTAAAGTGCGACCACTATTGTCGCCACATCGTGCTCATTACAAATAAGGACAAAACAGGCGTCTGGTAGGGCAGTGTGTGTGTGTGTGTGTGTGTATCTATGTGAGAACTAGAGCAGCAAAGAGAGCAGGGGATATTTGATATAGACAGTCTTAATACGTCTACTCTCTGTATCATGGATGATACAACTCTCCCATTTTGGTTGAACAAAAATCTCATCAGAGTGCCAAAGGTCCGTGTGTGCTCTGGGAAAGGTCACACTAAGTCTCAGCTCTTACCTGGATCTCTGCGTTTGGATTGTTGCCAATAACGAATGTAAATAATAATGGACCCATCGTCATGCTATTTGCAGCCCTGAGGCAGGAGACCTCTCGAAAAGAAGAGGACACACATAGTGAGGACAAGCCGCTGTCAGCAGCTCCAGGTCCAGGTCGCAGGATACACTATTGTTAAGTGTCTCCATTTATCACAAGGCTCAGGTTAAAGAGCAACCCTACTTCCTGTATCCCAGCACTTCACACTCAGCTGAGCTGTTCTGCAGAACCATCACAAACAAAGGCAACCTTTGCACAGCAAAGACTGGGGCTCCACAAGGAAAATAAACACAGGGATGAATAACTTTGGGGGCCAACTACAGGAGGAAATATATTTATATCAGGAGTGCCCACAGTTATTTTTCCATAAAGTCGGCCGCTAACAGTGGCTACGTGTTGTTTTGGCTGCTGCCGGGGAGGTAAGGGCGAAGAAGGAAATCCAGGTGAAGAATCTCTCTCATTCGGATGGCGTCACGTCGCTCGCTGCCTCCTGGTATGACAGCAACAAATCCACAAATCTCCTGCTAAGGTTCTGGTGTATAAACACTACGAGGGGGTCATTGAAGTTATTTGCCCATAAAACGTTTAACTTTTTACTAATATATGTGCAATAACAATAATACATGCTCCAGGAATTATGCTTAAATTCCATTTCCCAAAGAAAAGACAGTGTTTGCTTCAGTTGACTTTAGTGATCATGTAAGATGAGTTTACACTTCTTTAAATATCTCGTTTGTTTATCGCTTCTTTCTTTTGAAGGTGCCGCGCAGACACCAGGCTCAAGTAAAACACTAAACCATACCTGTTTTTATCAAATGAAAAAACACACACGCAGCTCCTTTATGATGGTGGAGACGGATGTCAGTCTATATTACTTATGGTCTGTGCATGTATACGGCTTTGTTGACTCCCAGTAATTCTACATCTGTTTTCAGGCTCAGGGAGAGTTTTGTTCCACTCCATATCTCATTAGTCATCTTGTCTTTAACTCTCTGCGAGCTCTGCAGAGCAGATTACCCCGAATGAGGTTTTACTCTCTCTCTCTCTCTCTCTCTCTCTCTCTCTCTCTCTCTCTCTCTCTCTCTCTCTCTCTCTCTCTCTTCCTCTCTCCGTCAGCATCTCTGTATCTCGCTTTCTGTTTGCCTATCCATGCATGCTGATGTGTGTTTAGACGAGGGTTGTGCTGCTATGACATACTTCTATTTGGAATAATTACGGGTTGATTTTATTTGACAAAACTTTTTCCCCACTCTCTCTCCAGTCACTTGAAAGAAAACAACAGTGCCCCGTTCTCAAGATATTAATTTGGCTTAATTTAATTTGGAAAACATCTCCTGCAAGTTGCCTTGGCACAACCTTTGAAGTGACAATATGAAATAATAAACCCTATTAAATATAAATCAGAGGAGCGGTGTCAGCGTTGCTATGATTCCTATTTGATATCCGAGAGAAAACACATGTGATCACTCTCTTTTCCATTTTCCCCACCTTCTATCCCACTATTTCACCTTTAATTGAATATGTTTCTGTTGTTGTTGCCAACCAATCCCCCCCCCCCTCTCCCCCCAAACCCCCCAATCTACTTCCTCAAGCACGTAATGCATGCAGTAAATAATTCAAATGAAATTAATTTCACAGCACCTTGTTTCCACTAAGCATGCCAACATCTGTTGTCGAGTCACAAGTTTACATTGTTGGTCATTACTTTCCACAATGAGCAAAATGTTTTATTAAAGCCCCGTGGGAGTCCCTCTTGGATCAGGCAGAGGCGGCGGTGCTACTGACTGAACCCTCCCTGAACTCTGACAATCAAAGATTGGCTGCAGCTCTATTGGGGCTCGACTACTGTCTCGCTCCCCAAAAGCGGGCAGGGACTTAATGTGATTGAGGTGTTGGACAGACTCAGTCCTTCAGGAAATCGCTGACCATAATGTAACAGAGCTTTGCTGACTTTTGAAGTGACGTCGTGCTTTTGTTCCGCACAACAGAGTAAATCTCACCCTGCTGTTGTTTCACAAAGGCCCATTACACAGTGGATATATAAATAGGCCTTTTATTCTGTTGCTTCTAATTACCGTAGTGCAAATACTAACGGCACAATATGAAATGATAATCTTCAAGTTAAATCATCAACCATTTTATCTACTGTCAACACACAACATGCAGTACATATTTTAATGATGTTTTCCACACTGTTATTTTGGTTCAATATAAAAGGAGTGTTTGGTGAGGTTAATGATATTTATTGTGGCAGAGGGAAGGACCTGCACGTACGTATATATATATAATATGTTCAAAACATGTGTGTGCACATCCCAGTGAACAAGAGGGGGAGCACAGTCGGATAGAACATCTCCTTCACTTGCAGCAGGGAAAGCGAGCTCAGGAAGTAAGCTGTTTATTTGAATTGGTCCACATTTAAACAGCTCTGCACTCACAGCCCTTCAAAGAAAGGCACATTGTGTATTCATCAATTTTAGTACTCATGGGGAGAGAAAAAATAAGCAGACTGCTATACATAAATCATTAAGACACAATCAAAAGCAAACACGAGATATACAGAGAGATGTACACAGACTGTGGGTTGAATTGAGAATGTGGTCGCTAAACCTCAAACCAACGTTGCACTGGTGGTTATATTAGTTACTGTTGGAAAAGGGGCTTTAAACACTAAAGTCTCCACAGACTGGGCCTTCAACAGAGCAGAAGAACAGGGGGAGAGACAGGCGGTGGGTGTTTCTGGAAGCACCTTTCCTCTGTAGACTTGGCTGTAAAATGTGAGGGGACCTAGGACACACCCCAGAGGAGCTCTGAAGTGGTTGTAGCCACCAAGGGGCCCTGATAGCCCTGCTGCTTCTGTGCTCCATCAGCCCCCGAGCAGGTGACAGCGACTCGTCCATACTCTGGGCCTCTGCCAGTAACAGATGTGCTTAGTCAAATGACTAATTGAAAACCTAAAACAAAATCAGCAGCTTGGCTATTTGGCCTGCATAATAACGGGCCTGTGCTGATAAAGGGAGTGGGAGAAAACACACACACCCCTCTCATCAGCGGCGCCATTAACAATCATGAGCAAAGATGAAAACAACGCTTGGTTTATTCGGCAAATGAAAGCACATAACTAGATGCTGTCCCTGGAGTCCATTTCCAATTTTAATAATACATCAAGGAGCATAGCCGCAGCAAATGCTACAATGTTGAGAGCCAAAGCATACCAAACTACTTACAGCTCCAGCATTGGGAGACAACTCCCAGAGCTAAGAATTTAGCACATGCATAAAGGTACACAACATGATAGCTATTAGCTAAATTAAAAGAGCCATTACCAGAGTAGTGTGTGGAATCACTTGACAGTTAAATGCTACAAACCCAAATTTTCCATTTCAGAAAAAAACTGTTTGTTTTTCCCCCACCTCATCTATTTCCATCTTCCTTGTGAAAAGCATGCAGCCTGAGCTCGCCTTAAATTATGTACATGAATAATAAAATACCTTCTAATTAAAAACTGTTGTTAAATATGCAAAAATCTAATGATAATGAGATTGTGCAATACCTTGGAGTAAAGCATATTATAAATTACTTAGAAGTGCAAGTCGGCTTGACCCAAACATTGCATATTGAAGGCTACTTGCAATCTCATGTCTGGGGCATATGGAGCGGGTGCTCAGTAAACCGTGTTTAGGTCTCGTCTCAAAATGGTTTGTGTACATACATGCGCACATATGTCCGTGCATGTGTGCGTCTGGTAGCATGTTTGTGTATACGTTAGCATATGAGTCTGGGTATTAGTGGGGGGTTAAATATATGTATGTATGCAAATGCATATAGTGTCTGCCTCACTGATTCTTCAGGGGGAAATATCACCAGTAAAACGGGCCTGTGATGGTTGAGGAAGGTGTGTTATTTTATATATATATATATATATATATATATATATATATATATATATATTGTTTATTTCTTTGGTCGAACAGCAACATGTTTTATATTATTCGACAGTTATATATTTCTGTCTAAAACACTATTAAAGAATAACAAAAGCTCCTTCTTCTATGGCAAGCTGCCATAACCACAGGGTGAGAAAACAGCAGTGCAGATGAAACCAACACGCATTGAATCATGACGATAATCTCTTTTGTTTATGCACTTCTATTATAACTAATACTGCGAGTAGTAATAAAACAACTGCAGACGATATCTTGCATTGTCAAAGTGGCTGGAGGTTATTTCATGTATTTGATTTTATTTAATTTTTATTTGATGTGGCAGCCAAACAAAATCAATCATCACACCACAAAATCAGTCTTATTCTCTCCGTTTGCTTTAGGTTTGCTTCACATCATCAATCACAGCAGTTGTGACTGTTGTCCTCTGATTGAGTTGTCTTCACAGCTATAAATGACTAAACCTTTATGTTTGCAACTGCAGTAAACAAAAATAGAATTCCTCAACAAACATGTACATGATGTTTTGAAGAGGGAGGCGGCAAATCAAGAAATGAGCACTGTCAGGTTGCAACAAACGTGTGTGGATCTATAAAAAAGCAATGATGGGAGAAAAAGTGCAAATTTTATGTTGGCTTGTTGTTATTCTGCTACTTGCAGTCATGTCCAATTTGGTTTTCCTGTGAAGTAAATAATATTTTTTCTTTGTCGAGAATACTGACACGGGTTTAGTGAATAAAGTAAAGAGACATTTTATTTAAGGTAGTTGGGATTATGCAGACATGTGGACACACGCACACACACACACACACACGCACACACACACACACACACACTTCGGAGGCATACATTTATTGTATTAAGATTCATTATTGAATCATATTCATGGAAATGAGAGTTGCAAGTCAATTGGAGGCAATCATATTCCTTAGCTTTATAATTTCACTTGGCACATGCAGAACAGAGCCTGTATTTAATATTCGGCAAAATAAGACTTCACTCTGATTGAAAGGTATGCACTGCACATTGTCAAACATGATTGCTCCATTCTGGGCCAGCCAGCACCGGGAACAATGGGCATATTTCACTCCCAGTCAATAGGCTTCTGCCATGTTTATTAAAATTTTAACAGGACTCTGGGCTTCACAGGTTCATCAGCTATTCAAAGCTACTGAACAAATCCCCCCCCTCACACACACACACACACACACACACACTCTCTCCCTCCCCCTGACCTTCCTGGCATCCGGAGCACGTTGCACGTTTAAGATGACTTTCAACCGAGTCTTTATTGCCAAATAAATTTCAGCGTGTGACGCTATCCATCGCACATTATAATCCTGATTGTTTTTATGTTCAAACCATGAACAAATACTTGATTATGAGCAAAGGGAATAAATCAAGCGCTATTATATGAGCAGCCAGAGCCAGTGAAACAGTCATTTAGATTAACGGAGCAAACGCCGTACACGCACGCACACTCAGACAAACACACTTGAAGGAGGGAAGGCCACCAATAATAGTTACGGGCAGAGGAGCTATGATTCCATCGATGGAGAGGTATAAGTTCTTCAATCAAAAAAGTGCATCAGGGAACAGCGATGAAACCTATCCCTTGAACGCAGACAAGACAGCCGTTCACTACGCTCTCTCTCTATACGTAAAATGTTTATGCCACGTGTAACCTCCTCATTTTCATCCGGGGAATCATCGCGGCATTCTTTAGTTATTCATTATGGTCCTCTCACAGTTGTTCAAGTGTCTTGGTTTGACTTATCAAACGAGGTAAACACACCATTGATGTACAAACTTGACACAACAATGTGGTGACGTCAAACCGGCTCATCCAGAGCCAACCGGGAGACTAGAGGCCCCTTTGATGTCAGAAATGCAAGGCAATGTGGAAAACAACAGCCTTTTGGTGAGGCAGGATGAAATGCTTGCATGTGTATGTACTGTATATGTACAGATGTATGGTGTGTGTGTGTGTGTGTGTGAGAGCAAGACAAAGAGAAAGAAAGAGGGGAATCTGTGTCCCTCTGTGACTGAGAGAGTGTGAGTGAAATTGGATGTGTGTATGCACGCATGAAACTCATTTTACCCAGCTCTCAACTTACATCCTTCATCCAGCGGATGAAGTGAGTGAGAAAGTGGCAGTTCTTTGGCAAATAAAATCGGGTTCATGCAAAGCCAGTATTAATTTGGCTTTTCCCTTGGAATGAAATGTTTTTGTTTTGGGAGGAAATTGCCCTGAGCAGTAATGAATTTCCCCCCTCTGCGCTGTGTGGCACCATAATTTAGCAGAGCGATAGATCACATGGGCCGACGATTTGAGTGTGCATATATTCTAATAGAAAGCTGATAAATATTAAATGTTCAACATTTAAAAGAGGCTCATTTTCGAGTTTTTTGTGCAGAGAGAGCAACATTTTTTATAATAGCTGCTGGCAACACAAGATGGGGGGGAAAAAAACCCACAACAGGCATTATTGAGGCCAATATCTATCCACATTTATTTATCCAAATGAGTCTGTTAGCAAAAGAGATATCAGAGAGACGGTGAATAGTTAGTTTTGCAAAGCTCACAGCTCTCTGGCATATGACAATACCCGCTGCTGCATTTCAAAGCATCGATCACCCGTCATCACAAACCCGTGGTGATTTTGCCTTCTTCCTTTTGTGTTGATATGTTTACACGGCCACTCTCTTGTTGTCGTTGTGATCAGTTCTTGCTTTGGTATGAAGTTACAGTCAAAATATGCCAGTGTGTGTCTGCTAAAACAGCTCTCAGTTGTCTATGAGGGAAAAAATGTCCCTTCAAAACATGTCACACTCTTTTTTTGTTGTTTGGAAATTAGTTTTAGACCCCAGGATGTATTCAGAATGCTTTGGTGTGTTGGCATATTCCTTTTTGTGTCATTTTTGTGGTTAAACACATTTACAAATCAATGCATTTACTTTCTGGATAACAGCTGGAGTGTCAAAAACAAAGTAATCAAAGCAGCTGCCGTAGCTTTTGTGTTTCTGTTATTTGTAGTAATTTTACACATGATTTTTTCGGAATGGTGCTCTACATAGTCTACACAGTTAAAACAGGGATTTAGAGGAGAATGCTTAATTTAAGACTTAGGCATTCGCACACCGGGGGCATTTTCTTTAATTACATGCAATCAATTTGTACGTTAATGTATTTTTTTTTAATCTATGGTTTTTGTCATCAGTATTTATTATGTGGCAACCAAGCAATTTACGTTTTTTCAGGAAAGATATAGAATTTTTACGCACTGCAAATAAAGGCATCAAGCAATTGTGTTAAAAGTGTTCACTTCAACAAGGAAGCGCCGAACCAAGCAAACTGTGTTACTACTATAACAATCACACTGTGTCACAGTTTACCCGAGATTACTAAAATTCAATACAAATCAATAAAATAGCTTACAGTAGCTTAGGCTAAACAACAATTCACCTCAGACAGCCTGCCAGACGCTGCTCTGGGGCAAAATTATACCGTGAGTTGGTCCTCTGCCTGCACAAATCCACTGAAAACGTTTTTTTTTTTTAAAGTGTTGCAAATGTACAACATTTTCTTCGCTGCTGGTATGATTAGTTGTGATGTGAAATATTCACAGGCAACTATTTAGCATTTTCATGTTGTTTATGATTTATCATATTAATTCCTTTCCAAAACTGTCCTCGGATTTTTTAATTTGGCCAAATGATTTGCAACCATCATGTATAGAGTCATATTGCTATCCAATGCAGTGTAATGGCAATTCAGTGGAAAGCTTTTACTTCAAATTATTGACGACAACACCCTGTCTTGCTGCCTCCAAATAGCTGCAGGGGTTTAACTCGGCCTTCATGCCGAACACAAGCAGTTGTGGATGACAGATATTAAAAATGTACATTTCAATCTGACTGCTCTAGTGGCATTATGCCATAATTACATGAACGTTTGGTTTGGTACACATTGAACAACATCTAGGTGCTACATTTAAACAAGGCATTCTTTATATTCAATACTATGCCGGGCCTACCTGTCTATATAAGCAGCATATTGCATCTGGTGTGGCAACTGAGCTATAAAATACCGGTTCACAAAGAAAGAACTGAGCATTACAATGTGTTGGGCATTACACTCGCCCGAAAATCCACTCAGCAGCACCATCATCACTGGTTACACATGTTTTTTTTTTACAAAAGGTCAACAAAAACAAGTTGAACCACTCTTGCGCTCCAATATTTGCACCTTCCATGCTAATATTCATATTAGGGTTACAGTCCCTCATCTGTAATCCGTCAGCACACTGCAACTGTAGTACCAAGACGGATCAATGACTAATCACACTTTATATTTCTTTACTCAAGTGGTGCCTCGCTCATCTCGAGCATTGAGGGCCATGATGAGCACATTCTGATAAAGCATGTGTCAAGTATTACCATCTCTTTTTCACCCCGATCCCATCTCCACCTCTTCATTCTCCATTTATAGCAGCAATGGCCCTCGGCCACACAAACCACTTTCGATTATGTCGCTCTAAATGGGGCCTAATTCCAGATTACACAAACCTTTGGGTGAGATGATATTTCTTTTGTCTGGTCCAAGAATAGAGGCCCATGAGCTTTTGGAAGCATCATTTAGCCTGGCTAAATTACCATGACAAGGGGGTGAGCAAACGGACAGTGACTTGGCTTATCTGAGAAAGAGTTGCACTTTAAAAGAGCTTTGATGGAACCAATTATTAGGGAGATCTCTTCGCCGTCTGCTCCTGGTGAATTGTTCTCGTTATAAACTTCCTTCCTTCCCTTGACAGAGTTGTTCACATCCCCATCTCCAGCCCGCCTCACTCTTCATCTCTCTCTCTCTTGTGTAGTGATGAGAAGGTCAATTGACTACTCGTCACAGCTCTTGAACCATTTTCATATTTCTTAATTAGGCCAGGCTGGATGTGAAAATGGAGCTGATAGGTTGGTTCTTGCTCCTGCTCCTTCCACACACACACACACACACACACACACACACACACACTGAACACACTCATACCTCACGTTATGTTCACGAGCTGAGTCTGACCGGATACCTGATGTTTCCCACAGGTAAAGGCAGTCGAAGAATGTCTAGTGCTGCGTTTCTTATACTTATTATTATTTGTCAATTTGTGCTGAATCCAGTTGGCAAAGCACAAACTTAACATCTGTTTTACTCGAGGGTTGCTGGAAAACAAAAATGCTTAACTTCTGGGGGGCACGCTTACCATTGATGTCAGTAATTGGAGGAAGGGTGGAGAGAAACGGGCAACAGTAGAGAACAGAGGAAAAGGGCCATTAGAGCCGTTGACATTTTGTTCATGCTTGAAATCCTCAAGTTGTTACTGAGAACCAGTTGATTCAAGTACTAATTAGCAATCAGAAGAGTGTCATGGCTCCACCAGTAATTGTGCATGTGTGTGAAGTTATCCCACAGTTGGCCTAATGTGGGTACTGTTTCTCCCCAGGCCTCTCCTCGGATTTGCAAGCAGTGCTACAGTTGAAGCTATAAATCTTCCAAGCTGGAATCTCTTTGACAAAAAACAAAGTTTGGAAAGAAAAGATATCTTCGGAGTTCATTTCGACTGCTCGTTACACGACAGCCACCGACCCACTCTGTGATTTGCATAATTTCACATCCTTCCTCCACTTCCCAAGCTATTGTACTTTAAGCACCTGTTTGAGAAGATAATTGTTTTCACTCAGGTGAAAATGTACACTCCTTTGTTCAAGATGCATTAAGTGGCTCGTGTGGGACAATGCTCTGGATTTGTGTCAAACGCCCTAATTGATGTTGTCTACGGGGCGAAGCAGAGACCCGGCAGAAGATGGAAAAATACTGCCGGGTATTACAGACCTCTCTGACGTTCAGAATGACACAACTGTGTCACCTCTGTCCAGTTTGAGAGTTTCGACTTGTTTATGCACTAAATATTATCTTTCTCTGTATCATTTGCCACTCAATGGTTGTACTTGATTACTGCAACACTTGATTAAATGTTGCAATGTATTTTTAGTATACACACACTAAACCCAGGAAGTGAGACTTATAAACATCTATGAGAGGCGAGAAACCCGCCACTCAAAACACGACACATGACAAACAGCAGTTGCTCTTTTACACCATGTCACCAAAAGTGATGCCCAGTTTCCTAGATTCAATGTGTGATGCATAACGGTATTTATACTTGTTAGTTTATTTCACATTGGTGTTGGACCAAAATCACATGGCGGTCAGTCAGTCATAGTTGCAGCACAGGTCGGCTACGCTAAGCATTCACTTGACCGTTGACTGGTGGTAGCAATGGCTGCTCCCACCTGGGACCAGCTGGAGAAATGAGGAGGAAGAACAGGAGACACTACACACACTCGAAGCCCTCGGAAACAGCACCTGCTCATGCTCCCATCCCCGTGCAACTTTCCCTCCCCTCGTGCTGTCCAGGCGGAAGTGCCTTAAACTTGCACTCAAATGGCTCCTATGGTTTCAAAAACCAGTCTGATTGTATAGAGGGGTCTCTGACTGGTTCTCAAAATGGGAGTATGTGTACCCCTGGGGGTACGTGAAGGCACTCCAGGGGGTATGTAAAAATTTGGAAAATGTAAAATTCCAAAATCCAATCTAATCTTATTTAATACATATTCCATAAAATACAAGTGCAAGTTCGGAAACTGAATCGTATATATTCAATATATCAGACACTGATGGCACAGCACTTAAAGTAAACAGTAAAATAGACAATAACACAGAGTATGCTTAATAAAGGCATGACAACTTGTGATTGACAGGAGTTGTCCATGTTTTCCTATTACAAAACCCTTTTAGTGGCAGATTGGCAAAAATGGAATTAAAGATATGTTGTGGATATGTAAACATTAAACTACATTTAGCTGTTGTTAGAGTATTGCATACTATGGAAACCTTTACCTATTGAGATCAGACTGATTTCTTTTCCTCCTTTTTAAAGTGAAATATAAATAAAGTTCACCATAATTTGCTTTACAATTTGATCCTTAGTAAGGTGGTTAAACGTGTATCCTGCTTGACATCTCAGGGTTAGAATATGGCAGGATCCGTTAAGAGCTGGCAAGACAACGGTAAGGGAAGCAGCCTGGCAGAGTCACTTGAGTGCAAGTCAAAGTGACAGCACAAGAGGTTGCTTTACAAATGTTTTGCTGTTTCAAGCATGCGAGTCTTTTGCTTAATTTATGGACCTGCTGTTTTAGGGCATTTTAGATTAGTCTGTACTGGCTATCTCATTCCACGACTCACTGTGTGGGGCTCATTAAAGCTGTGAGTGAGCCACCCCTGTCCCACTCTCATAGGCCTAAGGTGCAATAACCGCCAATCAGGTGATTTGGTGCCATTTCAGAATTCAGGTACATTAGACGCGCTTTGCATCGAGTTAATATGCAGGGTCTGTTCGACAATACTGGCCCGATAGTGTGATTCATACCTGATAGCTTTTAGAAAACACCATAAAAATATATTCTGGTAATGACTCTGATGTCGTCAAGAGAGTGGGCTGATGGTGTGGTTAAATGCATGAATGCATGCTTATAATAATGTATTATTTTCACTATATGTTGGATCTATGGTGGCAATTATGCTTTCATTTCCACTCAACTGCAGGTTGTGTGGTACTAAGCGTCAGCCAAGTCATTAAGTCTGAGTTTGGACTCAGGGGTTGCTGAGTCCAATGTGTCTGTTTGTGAGTGCTTTTTCAAAGGTTTATGGTTATGTATTTGAATAAGACAGTTTGGAGAAAGCAGTGTTTATTACTTGTCTGAATCTGTGTGTGTAGGTGTGTGTGTGTGTGTGTGTGTGTGTGTGTGTGTGTGTGTGTGTGTGTGTGTGTGTGGGTGTGTGTGTGTGTGTGTGTGTGTGTGTGTGTGTGTGTGAGAGAGAGCGAGAGAGAGAGATTGTGTGTGTGTGTGTCCCTTACCTTATATATTTGTGAGGATACATTCAAATTCATTGCATCAAGTTAGGTTTAGGGTTAAGTTTATGAATTAAGTTTAAGCAAATGTAAGCGTGAGGTTTACAATTAGGCATTCAGATGTAACGGTGGGTACTGGCTTTGTGATAAACTACATCTACAGGAGTCCTCTTTAGTATTGTCACAGAGTTCAATCTTTGCACCTGAGGTGTCTGTAATCAGAGTACTTTAAGCAAACTGTGCTGCAGCGTGTTTCTGCATGCATATATTGTTCTATAATTCTCTGCTTGTGTTTTGTATCCATGTCTCTGTGCATGTGTGTGTGTGTGTGTGTTGTATTGTGTTAGTTCAGCTCCTTGGAGGACGTGACCTGTGTGGGTATGGACAGTGTTTAGGGAGGCGAATTGGGAGGAGGCCAGCTTTCTCATTAGCAGGGCAGATGTGAGGTCGCTCTGACCAGATTGCTAGCCACTTCCTTAAAAAAACAGCTCACCAATGGCCTGGCGTGAGACTTGCGGAGGGGGAGCAGGGGCATGGAAATGTCCTGTGTTCCTGACATATTGTGAGTAGCCACCAGACAGGGGAAAGCCAGCAGTGTTAACCCACCTCAGAGGCCACTGAACATAGTCTCCCCCCCTCTCCCCTTCTTCACAACAACATCCTTGTACAAGAAACGATGGTCAAAAATAACACAAGCGGAAAACTGCAATGAGCTGATACTTTATCCCTCCTGGACCCCTCCTGGGACGATTAGCGATCCAAACTGAAAGAGAAAGAGACAGAAGGAGAGGGAGGGAGTGAAGGTGGGTGTAGGAGAGAAGAAAAGACAGGCATGGAACCAATTTCACTACAATTTTCATCCCTTTAGAGATGCTTGTTCGTGAAATGACGAGGAGGCCATTAGAACAACAGATTAGGTAATTACAAACCGAAGGCCGAATCATAATCTCTTGTTCCTTTTCTTTTTTTTTCTTTTCTCTAATGGCCAAGTCAAGATGGCTGCCAGCGTAAGGAGCACGGGAGGTGAGATCTTGATGAGGGACTGCAACTGGCTTTCAATGAAAAGAAATACAGGCAATGCATATTTTTTAATATGAATTAAGTACTTGTGTTTTGCACCATCTGTTATACAACACTACATTTATAACAGAAGGAATATGTATGTTAGAATTGAATGTGTATGTTTTAAATAATAATGTCATAAAACATCAACGAGTCATTCGGAAGTGGCTGTGGGGAAAAAGAGAAATGTCTTTTTGTTTGTGCATCACTCAAGCGGTGGCTGAGAGTCGGTTTGCTTCCCAACAGTGCACATGTCTGTGTGTGTGTGTGTGTGTGTGTGTGTGTGTGTGTGTGTGTGTGTCACCAGCTAGAATCAGGTAGACAGGTCACACTGTCAAGCAGGGAGCAAGTGCACGGAAAAGAGGGGTCAAGGGCAAATAAATCGCTCAGCCGCTCTTTTTGAGATGACAAACACGTGCCCCTGCCAGAAGGGAACCATTAAAAATAATTTACACAAGCTTTATGTTGGCTGAGCTCTTTTTGATGCAGTGTTTCCCCTGGCAATTATGGCTATGGCGCAGCTCCAGCCATATGGCCAGCCGGGCAGTGGGCCGTGAGGCTCAGGAATACCTGGGTGGTTAATTAAGAGCTGTTGCCAGGGCCATAGGAGGCCAGTCTCAGATCTTCCACACCCCACCACCACTATCGCCACCGCCTCTGCTAACACTCTCGCTTCCTCCAAGAGCAGGCCCTCCACTGTGACCTACTGTTGTCTCTGCTCGCTCACAAGCAGCAGCCACGAGGGACAGGGAGAGGCCGCCGGTAATTATTTGAGATAACATCCCCCGAGTTGAGGTGGGATATGTGAGAGAGGAGAAAAACTATGCGCCGTGTTGTGTCTGTCTCTTTCTGTTTTGGGATGTGTGTGGATGTGCACATACGTGTGTGTGCACGCTTGTATAAGCGTTCGTATACTCCAGAGCATAAAGGTCAACATTTCCACTTTCCTCCTCGAGTGAGTGTAATGCTTCTTTAGAATGGAGGACAACGTAGCCGCGTTTTTCATAAATACCTCATTCTGTATTCAGACGTTTACTGTTCTCTGCTCTCGGTCACCAGACCAATTTGAATAAACTATTCTCACTTTCAGTCAGGGAGCACTCGCCTCACTTTGATTGACATGTACATTTTTCAGTGACTGCAAAAACAAAACGTGCATATAAAGCCTTTGGCAATTTCAAAACATTTTATTTAGAAAAAAAGAAAAAAAAGGTAGTGTAACAAATAGTTATGCTGCATGCTTTAGTTTAATCAGTCAGACTTCTGCATTCTGGTTGTGTAGTGAGAGCTGGTCAGAATGTTGCAGCCAGCAGTCCTATGCTACACATCACACACTGTTGTCATAGTCATTGGTTATACTATTCACAAAATAGTTATCTATTGATTTTTACAACAACCTTTTTAAACCCTGACCATTCGAGACCAAAATGATTATTGACTGGTATCTCCCTCTATCCATTGACCTTACTGTGTCATCATGGTCCGTGTTGTCATAACATATAGCTTTGACCTTGGCTGAGGTCTTCACAAGCCCCCTGTCTAAACAGATTGATATTCATAAAAGCACTATCACTCTATCAATGTGCTAGACAGAGATCTAATACAGTATAATGAAGCAATAATGAGGAATTTTCTCTTGTTAAAATGTCATTTATGTAATGAATAAAAGATGATGGGTTCAGCTGTCTCTGCTTTGTTCTCAATCAGTCTTCTTTTTTTTTTTTTTGCTCTTGCCTGTACACTAACAATGGTGTCATTGGCAGACATTGTCCCGATAATCAGCCAAAATTGCTTCATGTTTCCACTGTATAAACACTCATTAGGATGTTGTTTTGTTCATTCGCTTCGCCTCAGCTTTTCATTTGTGAACAGTGGCTGCAACGAAAACACTGACAGCTTCTAATCTAAATCTGTGATAGTTCAGAATATCCTGATTGTGACAGCATAGCAAGGCAAATACATTTGTGAATGTCTGTGTGTGCATATGTTTGTGCCCCTCTATATGTGTGTGTGCCTGTGTGTGTGTGTGTGTGTGTGTGTGTGTGTGTGTGCATGTGTGTGTGTGTTTGGCTGTGTCTGCGTGTGTCAGAGACCCCCTGCTGACTTTCTGCCTCATCTCCATATTCCTTTATGGGAAATGTAAATGGATACATGATTATCTTTACACGGACCCAAGCAGGAAATGGGATCCTACCCTTCGCTGTGACTAAAGAAGAGAGGAAAATGTTATGGTACACATTATAAATGATTTATGTGTGTAGCGTATGGCATCTTTTCCTTGATAACCTCTCCTGTGTTTTACGTGCTCTCTTTTCAGCTGAGATTCAGCAAGGTCCCAATGGTGCAATGTTCTCTCCCTGTACCCCACTAAACCATAAACAGCATTATCTGTCCGCCTGTCTGCCTTCAGTTTTCAGCCGTTTACACTGACCTGGTATCTTATGGTAATAAATCCCAGTGAGTGAATGAAGGGTGATATACTTGATGCTGAATAATTGGTCATTTTGGTTGCAGGCTCCCCTGCTTCACATTATAGGGATAATGAAGGCCTGCTGAATATGGTGATCAGTGGGTGTGTGTGTGTGTGTGTGTGTGTGTGTTGGGGATGTGACTCCATGTGCATCTGTCATCTGTGTGCATGCCTGCTTCTGTGTGAGTGTGAGTGTGTGTGTGTGTGTGTGTGTTGCAGAGGTGTCTCCTGAGTCAGGGATTATTGCTGATAGATTATTTCTTCAGCCCCCTCGTTATCACTGGATCAAACAGACATGTGACCCGCACTTCATCACTCTATTCATCCTCCTCTTAAACTGAGCTCTGGAGACCTGCAGAGAAGCCGGCTGGAATCATATATACAGGGCTGGGTTGAGACCAGGGGCCCGTAATACGGCTGCACTGGGACCCTTTTGCATAATTCTAAAATCCCTACCAGCTCTGTGTGTAGTATATCTTTACCAGCATTACGACTTTGGTTTTACAGTTGAGAAAACCCTATTTGAAGGTGGGGCGTGGTTGATTAAATCAATGTTTGCAGTGAAGTGGAAACACTGGGGCTTTTAAAAGAGATAGCTCTTTAAAATATAATACTTGTCTATTCCACACTGCTCTGGCCTCTACTGTCCACACTCATGTTCCAGTCCCCTGTTATTGTGTGATATTGTCGTCACCGGTCCTCATTACGAGTTGAAGGACAGGCCCTTTGATGCTCATTAGCGAGCAACCCTGTGTCAGCAGTACAGACTAGGCATAGAGAGGTGGTGTGAGCTGGAGCTATGAGAGACTGTGATGTCAGCCAACCTGTGTATACCATGACAGTGGTGACACCCAGCCGGTCCTCCTTTTGTCAGGGGCCTCTAACGAGGTCATCACTGTCCCTGAGACAGAGGTCACCCTTACATTTGACCCCTGTCCCTCCCCACGCTGTAATGTCAACAACTCCTCGCGTCACCTGCTCGGCGGCGTCCCCGCGCCGCTCTTCCCCATTGGCCGGTGGCGTGCCGAGCTGTCATGCGAGTGGCCAGTGTGTGTGAATATCAAGGTGGGCTGATGTCTTTTAATGAGACAGACGTAGCGCCCCGCTAATGTCCCTGCCTTCGTTAGGCAGGACCCAGCTGTAGCCTGTCAGCCCCCTTGTTAAGCTCGGCCCTGGTGGGACGGCCAAGCGGGGGCAACGCGGCTGTCGCTCTGTCTATCTGTCTATCAGTTGGTCAGCGACTCTCCTCCCCGCTCCCCTTGCTGGACCTTAGTCTCTAAGGTAGAAAGCAAGCTCTGCCTGCCTGATGGCATGGTACTGTATGTCAGGGTTGTACTCTCTGCTGCTTTCCCCGGATCCTTGGGAGGTGGTTGGCTAATGATCCACCGACAGGGCTTTGGGGCGCTCCACGGCATTTTGTTTCCTGATTAGAATGCAGCGGCGGCCTTTGTCAACAGCGATGTCAGCCGCTGTAAGGACAAAGCATTGTTACCAGGAGCATAATTAAATCTGTTTCCTGTGAATCTGCCACCTGTGTTGACCAGGCAGTCAGGGATTTACTGAGGTTTTTTTTTTTCCGCTCCCACTCGGTGTTTTGAGTTTGTTTCCTCCCTCGTCCTGTCTCTGTATTTGTTGCTAATATACTGTGTAAAAGGAAGGAAGCTACATAACCGGGAGAGGATACAATTTTATTTTTCTGGGAATAACTTTGTGCAAACAATAGTAAACACATTATAAAACACATTTAAGAGCTTTTATTTGAGATGGTACATAACGTGACAAACTAATGTAAGTGTAATCAGAAATTTGTTTCCATGTTGTCATTTTCAATAGCTATGCATAGATGTATATTCAAAGATTCCGTGTGACTTTCAAACAATATATATATATATATATATATATATATATATATATATATATATATATATATATATATATATATATATTGTTTTCATCTCTCCTAACCCTGTTATGAAAGACTACAGTTATCTGTCTCATCAAATACACAGTGACATGTGAGCCAGAGCTAACCAGACCATTAAAAGCAACAGCAGTCCCTGGGATATGGACTGGTCAAAAATTAATTGGCCCCATGGCTGTTTGAAAGCGCAGAGAAAACAACTCCATGGAGTGTATCAAGATTTCCCACATAAAATATGTCAATTTCCCCCGCTCAAGCCAGTCGAGCAATAATGACCCCATGGTGCTGTAGAGTGGTGTGACAACACAAATGACACTACACTGTGTGCTAATGACATGGGATGTAGTCGCTGGGTAAACATGGCAATTAAACAACAGTCTCAGACTGAGTGGGGCACACATAGAACCTTCACAGGCCCCATTGTGTCTTTGTCCTCTCTCTCTCTCTCTCTCTCTCTCTCTCTCTCTCTCTCTCTCTCTCTCTCTCTCTCTGTCTCTCCCTCTCTCTCTCTCTGTCTGTGTGTGTTTCTGTCGCTCTCTCTCGGCAAGACATTTGCATGCTGGAGGCATAATTGGCTGGTCTCATGGTGGAGGTGGCAGTACTCCTAAAACGAGGACATCTCAATGCACCTCACACATCCTCACTGTCACAAGGCTCGCTGCTGAAAGCCTTCCTGACACAAACACAGCAACACAGAACGCTCCCACAATGGCAGCCATGTCTGCTCCCACTCAAACTACACCCTGTGACAAGAAGGAGCTGAACTAAGCACATTTCTCTTCCCCCCCTTGCAGTTTCCAAAGTTCAGGATTACCGTCAGCATGCAGGAGCTCTGCTGGGGAAGTTTTTTTGCTGTCTGAGAAGGAGGCTGTGAGAGAGAGTTTGGACGCTGACAGCCATAGCTGTAGCAGTTTGCTGGGGGAAACTCATGTTGAGTTTGGGTATGTCGGCACATTTGAACATGCAGTCACTTATAAGTGGCACATTTTGTATGCGTGATGGACTGAATTCAAATCTCGTCATTTGGAGAGTAACACTGTAAATGTGTTTCCTATTGCGGAGAAGACAAAGTAACACAAATATGGACAGTTAATTCAGTAATTAATCTCCATCAATTCTCACAAATACACGTGTCTTCACCTTCACAATGAACATTTAGCAGATACAGAGTGTGCCTGTGCACGGCTGCCCACAGGTGACACTGCAGAGTACCTCAGTGGCCAAAAATTGCTCGCCACTTTGATAGAGTACCCCTGCCAGAGCCCTTTTTCATTCACCCGTGGAACAATTAGCAATGCTGGGCAGTTTTGCAATTAACAGCCTCATAACTGTCACATGCCCAATTTTAAATCAGCAGGAGTAATATCTGTTTTAGAGCAAAGTTTAATTACAAAGTTAAGCATTTCATTGCAGCGATTACCATTTTAAAATAATATCATTATTACTTTTTTTCAAAATGCTACAACCTCGATTGGCAAAGCCCCTTCAGGTGGCGAGGGATTCTTTTTTGGCAGGGTTTGTGTGTAACTGTCACACCCAAATGGAGAAATTACACAAAATCTGATAAGGGTGCATTCTGAGCCTGGCGTTACTCCTGAGCGGTGATAGAGAAATAAAGTTTTTAGGTGACTGAATGAATGACTGCCAATGCCAGTGGAATAGCACTCACTTCAAGCTTGACATTCTCCATCAAACCGCAGCATACTCTTGTGAACAAACAGTCTGTCTAAAACTCTAAATGGGCTCAGTCAAAATGGATGCTAGAGCCCAGTCAAGGCTTAAATCATCTCTCTGTTGAGCTAAAAAGAGAAGCGTCGAAGCCAGAAAATAGAAGAGCCGGGCTGATGGAATCTGGCGCAAACACATTCCCACCTTTCCAATCTTATTTTCGTCTCTCGCCTTCTGCCTGGTTCCCTTGCAGGGGCTTAGTGTACTTTTTGTGTCCCAGTGCGTACAAAGTCTATCAGAATGCATTTGTTTCTGGGAGCCTCCATTCAATTTCAAAGGGTTAAACAGACCATTCACCAGCCTGTCAACATTCCCTGGCCCGCCTCGCGGAAAAGTCTGCTCGAGTTTTGTTCCCGATCAACACTTGTCTCCTCGGCCCGTTGTTGCTCGCGTCGTGTAATATCCATGACAATCGTGTTGGGCTTTTCAGGGGGCTCTGTCGCACCCATTCTGTGGGGCCACTTTCAGGCCATAAAGAGCTTTATTTGTGTGGATTTGAAAGAGTCATGTGAAGTGCCCTCAGGCTGGAATCCTCTTCAGCGGGTCACCACTGTCTCAATGGGCTTCACACTCAGAAGCGGCCATCAGTACTGCCCTCACGTTCTTATGAAGCAACATCAACAGCTCTGCTGCAAGAGTTCTGAAAGTCCTCTGAAAGGTGCACTACAGGCAGTAGCATGGGGTTGGGGGCGAAACTAGGAAACAAGTGTGGTACAGGGGGAGAGACAAGCCCAGGGAGGGACATAATAATCAGCTGAGGAGGGGTGCAGAGCAAAAGGGAAGAACATGTTTCTTTTTTTGGCTTGGATGAGAATGATGAGCATTTTAAGGTCTTGACTGGATTGGGTGTCTAACATAAGCAACACCAGAACCCCTTATGACCCCCCAACCTGTCTCTCTAACCCACCCGCCTGACGCACACACACACACAAACCACACAGCAGCCAAAGGCGCTGAAGGCCGGGGCGTGGGAAGTAAGGGAGGACTAACGGCATATCCATTTTCATGGACCATATGGAAATTCTGTTGTGTGCGCAGCGGACGCGTTAGATAGTGGTGACCCTAACGGCCATGTGTGTGTATGCTGAATGGTAAACAGTGTGGAGAGGGGCGTCCTCCTGACCCCCGGCATATGGGTATCCATTCTGAAGGAGGGCTTTCACAAACACAGCCATGCTGCCAGGCAGGCCCTTGGGACTTTGATTTGTTAATGAATTGCTCTATTGACTTGCATCTTTGCTTGCTTCATTAGAAGACACCAACAACACTCCTTGTTTTCTCCCCCCCCCCCCACCCTCTTTTTCATTTCACCCTGATCTGATGCACAGAGAGGAAGATGTGGGCAGAAGGAGGGGGGGCATTACAGAATGCTATTGTATGTTTGACTTAAATCTTCAGGCTTGTCATCTGTTTTTCCCCCACTTCTGTGGCTTCAATTCTTTAGCCCAGCTAATTTGTATTGTGGCAATTTAAGACAACTCTCCAGTGCTCAGTGATGCAAGAGAACAAACCCTAATGCCCCGCTTCCCCCGCCTCCCTGTCCTATTCCCCCCACCCTTACAGCCCCATCCGAGGCAGGCCATGGCCCAGGACCAGCCTCCTCTAAATCTATTTCCCAGTCCCTCCCCAGCCCTCATTACCATGTGGAGACAATAATGGTTTTGTCAGGACGATACCTGCTTTACAAGTAGCAGATTATTGTGTCCCGCCAGTGTTAACACAACAAGTACAAGCCCTCTGTCTGTGGCCATTCCACCGGCTGTCAGCACTCATCCATAATGGCAGTGTCACACCATAACACACGGCACACAAAGACGTGTGACCCTCCAGCTCCACGCACAAAGACATACAGCCTCTATAAGACTTACACAACATATGGCTGCAGCATTATGGCCCTTGGTTATTCCACAACCCACCACAGAGCCAAAAACTTCCTGCCCTTTGTCCAGAAAATGTGTTGCCCCTGGCTGCTAGGCCACGCGGTGCCATGGTTGTGCACCAATTACACCACACTTTACCAGGAGTGCCATCTGTATGCCAAATGGACCATTCTGTCTGGGCATTCTGGCCCAATAGGTGTGAATTTTACAGGCCTCAAAGTGCATTAAAAACAGCAGGTGCCTTGTATATTTGTGTGTGTGTGTGTGTGCACACTTTTCTGCAGCTTTTGTGCTTATGTGTGTCTTTTTCATATTCATATGCATGCATGGACTTAAGACTTAATCATATTTAACATAAAATACAGCTTTTACATTCCTTCTGTGTGGGTCACCATCGTCTAAAGCAAAGAAAAGCAAATAAAAGCAACGAAAAATGTCCCATATCTAATCTTTTTGCACTCTCAGTGACATCTAGAGACATGGGCAATTTAAAGGGAGTTTTTCATTCTTAAACCAACACAATGGAGAGTGTGTGTGTTTTACTGTGGCTAAGGGCTTTTATCAGGTCCCTGTGTAGATGTCTCAGAGGCTCTATTGACAATACCTCATGCAATACCAGTGCTTACACTGTACTAGAATGACATGAGAGGAAGCGTAACAGACTTTGACAGCCTTTTATCACTGTTGCAGACAATAGGAGTCATCACAGGAATTGTGATACTATTTTGTGGTACAATTATTTTTTCATCTCGTAAGAAAACTGCTGATATTTTTAGAAAAAAAAAAAATCCAGTGATGTTCATTCCATGTGTGCCAAATATTTCCTTCAGTTTGTAAATTAGTAATGCTTTAAAGTATGTATCTTTTAAAAAAAAAAATCCTAACTGATTGATGAGAGCCTCTATATTTAAACAGTATGTGTCCGTGGCAGGAGAGAGGTGAACTTATTTAACTTGTGAACACCGGTTAGCCGAAGGAACTTCCTGTAACTGTATATATGAGGAGGCAGTGGGTCAGCTGGAGGAGCTTCCTGCCCTCTGCAGAGTGGTGGACGCCTGCTGCGTGGGTATAACATGGCAGGCCAGGTCTATTGTCTGGAAAGAGGATGTGCTCTGGTGTTGTCTCGGCTCCGGGCCGAGACACACTGCGTATGACGCACAACAACTCTCTTTGGCCGGACCCGAAGAGTCAGGGTGGAGCTCGCCCCTCTTGTTCCGAGTTGAGACCTGGCATGGTTTTGTCCCGAGACAGGTTTATACCCTCATCAACAGGAAAAGGTCACTTCTGGAATATTTTTAGGGAGAAAGCATTATATCCGAATCTGTATTTGATCTGCATCTTCGCCATGCGTCTATTTATATATTTATTTTTTCTTGCAAAATCAGTCTGTGAATATTCTGCCATCGCTGCCCTTTGCCAAAACTGTCATCAAATTCCACTTGACTCAAAATGATTGTTAAGAGGATGCTCGATGAACCCCGACATCGGTCTTTGGTAGTTTAAAATAACTTGTTTTTTATTGATGGGTGGGGGACTGAAATGTTTGAATAGTACAAAGGTGTTTTTTTTTCATCACCATCCCTTCTCGCAGCTTAAACCATTTGCAGGTTATTATGTGGCTCTTGGTGCTGGTAACACGGTGAGAAAGGGTTTTTTACCGGGTGTCAGGAACTTCACTGCAGGCAATGCCATTTTGATGTACTCGCAGACCTGGTAGCAGTGCCTTACTCACTAGCTGATTATTTTAGTTGTGAGGAAGTGGAAGAACTGGATAACATACTGCTACTTCAGCTTCAGTGGAATGTCGCAAGAAACAATATTGTTTTGTTAAATTTTGCACAAGCAAACTGCAGCCAAAACTTGCTCTTTTAAAAGTGGACCGTGCAGTATGTGCACGTTTAAATGTGTGTGACGGACTCACACAGCTCGATCAAATCTTATGAGGTTTTTTGTTTTGTTTTCGTCTTAAATCAGAGGATTTACTCAAAACATCAATTGGAGAATCAATTTGACTCGGTCAGATACAAATTAGACTAAATTAATGAATGTTTATATGCTGGGATTCCCTTGGTTTTTAAACTCTTCAAACTGTCTGTCTCACTGATAAAGATGACTTTAATAGTTGCTTTTAGACAGGCTGATTATAAAAGCAATAATCATAACATGGCATTCCCATGTGCTATCAAACAAATGGCCCACGGACATTTAGTTAACACCATTTTGCTTCCCAGCAATTCAAGTTTTCCAATCAGCTATTATGCATTGCGGTCAAAATTAATTAATAAATCTTAGCGTTTGGCAAAAATTCAATACATTGCACTTTTAAGTAACAATTATAAGATTTGCATAATCAGCATAATTGACAGAATTAACTTGACTATGCAGCTTGCTGAAAATTGATTTGTATTACTTTCATTACTATTATTTTATTCCTAAAAGCTGACATTATGGAGATGTAACGCTGTCACCTTTTGAAGAGGGCTTGGTGTATATCCTTTATGCTGCACACATTTCAGTAATTGAGGTTTTATTATGCAATGCAGGGCCAATACAGAGTAATAATATAAAATAATCACATAAATACACTATAGACGCATATGCTGTGTTAGTCCTGTTACTTATATGAAATGCATTGTTTTATATTCATCCTGTGCATGTCGATACGTGCAGACAGGCTAAGTCAGACGGCATTTGTACAGTAAACGGGGCCTGTGCGAGTTTGGACGGGCCGGAAACGTTTACCGAACACACAAAAAAACAATTAGGCAGGCAGAGTGATGGGGAGAGACCGAGCAAAGCTACCCTACGGGGCCAGTCACTTCTCCAGAGCTGCGTCACGAACAGTTGGGTTTCATTTTGCATGCTGCTGTGCTCGGAGGAATCTCAATATTTATCTAGTTTGTCTGGCCGTGGCACCTGCTGAGGGAGACATTAGTCATTTGTAAGTATTAACATGGGCATCCCCTCCTTTCCTCATCTTCCCTGTCTCTCTCTCTCTCCTTGTCTTCCTCCCCCCTCTGCACTCTCACTCCCTCCCTCTGTGAGTACACTGTCAGTCATGTTGTAGCCTTTTAAATGTCATCCACTTACTGCGGAGAGCAGTCGCCCCACTTGACAGTTTTATTGGGAGACGTTGTGATGACGGTGATGAGAGAGAGAGAGAGAGAGAGAGAGGCAGAAAAAGAGAGAGGTAGAACTGGGGGGGGAGGCATCATTGAGTCAAATCAAATTAGAATAATCAGAGTGATGTGATTAATAGGAGTGCCATTGTGGGGTAATCATGCACAGCGATCATCACTGCGGTGGACTTCAAATTAGCGTGCCCTGCAGTGAGGCTTTGATCTGGCAAGCATCAAATAAAGCCGGGCGTCAGGTTGTCACTTACTTAAAGTACACCTTCGCCTTGACGTCTTTTCGCCACACTAAAAATAGAGACGGAAGACAAAACGTGACAAAAGGCAGAGGTACAGTCGACAAATGATCATGACTGCTCTGTGTGGCAGCTGCTCCAGTGAGCCACTGAGGGAAATCTACATTTTCTTAAGGTGGACTTAGAATCCAAAGCACAAAGGTAAGAAAGAGAGGCAAAGCGTGCTAGAAAGGAAGACATCAAAGTGACATTAGCCCGAGTGATTTTTTTTTTCAGGTGTATGTCTGTCAAGCCCAGTTGTGTTTGAAATATTGCTGCAGAAATCACTAAGGAATTATTCATACAGTCTCTTCCTTTTAAATTGTCCTGACATTAATGCAGTATACATCTGGAGGAGATTTGGAATGTGTATAGACTGTGTCCTAATGGCCCTTCTTTTATTTTAGCTAGCAGCACACGAGACGATGAATGGATAGGAGATGGTCATACATATTGCTTCCATCTGAATTTCAAAAAGAGGAAGTAGCCGAAGAAGACCTCCCCTTTGATGTCAGAGAAAAAACTTGGAGACGTGGAGCAAAGAGAAAGAGACATTTAGGAGCTGCCATGGAACATGTAGTTGAGCTGGTGAAAGCTCAAGTGTCATGGAGACTGGGCTTGGTGTCTGAAACACAGAGCTCGCCTCTCCCCCCACGACAGGAATACTGACATTTTCATTAAAAGGTCACCAATCTTTTCATGTATTCACCTCAGCTTTTAATGTGAGTAGAAAGGTGAGCAAGAGAATGAAGAGAAGAGAAGCAAGTGAGAGGAAGAGACATAGAGAGAGAGAGAGAGAGAGAGAGAGAGAGAGAGAGAGAGAGGGAGAGAGAGAGAGAGAGGGAGGACTTAGAGGTGAAGCAGGACTTTGAGAGATACAAGATCAAAAAGAGAAAAAGACCAAAGCGATCAGTTCATAGACCAAGGTCAGAGCTATGAGCTACATATCCCGAGCTCTTATCTTATACCAATATAGAGCTTTATATGGTTACATGGGGGTGATATGTATGGTTGACTGCCCATGTCTTGCACTATTTACTGTTTATAAGGTCATAGTGTCCTTGCAAAATGTCTTTGTTCACGTTATACTTTGTTGAAACACGTCCTTAAATCAGAGGCAGCAAAGTGTTTATTGTATTCAAGTTAATTAAAGTGAGTCTGACTGAGCAAGAATGCCAATACCATTCACCATTTCAGTTTTGCTTACTTCAAGGTTATTTATAATGCTCCTCATGAAAGGACAGACTCAAACAAACAATTTTAATGGTAAGCCAATGAACCATACGACTGTGCATTTAAATCAGCATTTATATGTAAAATAATTCAGCATTAGTATGTGAGGATATCCATTACTGAGCTAATGCTTTGAAATGAATGCCAAAATAAAAGGAGGCCTTTTAGTTCTCTAATTTACTATGTCGACCGCATGAAGTTAAAAGATGCCCCCATTTAGCTGTTTAAATGAGGGTGTAGAAATTTTTCCTCTGAAAATGGATTAAAATAATTTGCCGAGAATAATCATTTAAATAGCAATAAGGACCCAGAGTGTATCTATTGAGCATAAAATAATTTCAAATATAAATTAAATACCTTATTACTGCCTTTCATTTCCTTGAGGGAATCGTCTGCGCTCCTTTTTTCTCAGCTCCCTTGGTAGATGGGGTAATTTTCTTTGGAGGCTGGTGGAATAAGTGCTGTGCTGCCGCGTGTTCAGCAGGGAAAGTACATGAAAGTCTCCTGTTTTACACAGTGGATCTCATTCTCCATGCTGTCCATATTTCTGTCTGTCTATCTTGAGAATAGTGCTAAAGCTCCTTAGTCTAACAGTGTTAGAAGAGTAAAAGATACCTCGTAACTGAAGCTCAATGCAATTCTCAAGTATAAATCCAAGTCTAATCTTTTATGCCTTACCTGTCAGAAATCCTTCACTCAGTGCGCCCCTGCATTCCTTTACACATTGTCAATATGTCAGAGAATTGCTGAGATAGGTTAATTTCAACACCTGTCAGCTGATGTACACCCCCAAAATGAAGTTGTGCAATAGACTAGCCTGGGAATGTTTCAGGGCTGGAATGCAGTGTTCGGTGACTGGAGGGGGGGGGAATCAAGCACGGGGTGGACAGGCCTCGGCTCTTGCTGCGTGACGTCAGTGTGGTGGCATGGCAGAAAGCTGAGGGTCCGTTTGGCCCTGACAGCTGCGTTTGCCCACAGTAATGCACCCTGCCGGCCGGGGCCAAGGCCTCTCTCCTGCTGTCAGCACACCGATCGGCTTTCATGGATCATCTCTTATCTGCCGAATCTGTCATTGCAGAGGAGGGCTCCTTTTGGGGGGCTTTAAACCGTGCTGCCATGGTTCACAGGATCCAAGCCCCCCTTATGGATACTTTGCTCTCTCTCTCTCTCTCTCTTTCTTTCTGTCTTGCTGTCTTCTTCAATCCTTGTCCTGCTCTCTTTCTTCCTTTATCATTCCATCTTGCTCTCACATGCACATTTTTCTCCGCCATTTTTGTCTGTCCGCCGTTTGTTTACGAGTGAAAGCTAACCTGAGAGGCAGGCTGTTGGAGCTGGGGGATGGTGGATGGCCGCAGTGTGGCAGAGTAAGGGAGGGTTCTGGAAGGGAAGGGGGCTTTTGTTTGTTTGGACAGATGCACAGGCCCATCTCTGAACTTCTGTCAGTGATCAAAGGAACCGATGATGTAGAACAGATTCATGGGCCATGTCTTATCAGCTCCGGCTCCGGCCCTCATCCATCATCCTGAGCCCTCGTCCATCTCATTCCGATGATGGCACCCTAAACAAGGTGAATTAATCACTGACACTCTCATCTTTGGCCAGGTGGCCTTAGCCCTCCAGACGTCCATGCAGGATTGAGGTGCTGAAGGCATACCCGGCGCCATGGGTCTGCTCCTAAGTTCTTTTGAGCGGAGTGAGACACACAGTAATTTGTTCGCATGTGCCAATGTACACACGCATGTATGTTCCGCGGCTTGCATGTGTCATGTGCTGAACCCGATGGCCTTTTGGTGTTGATATTCTTCAGTACGTATGTCCTCTTACTGCGGTTGCCTTCGGTCACCGGCATCCCCCATTATTGATTTCAAATGGAAAGTGAGTCATTGCGCTTGTAGAGGATGAAGGGGAAAACCGCTTAAGTGGTTCCTTTGTGTCAGCAGGTTAAGCAAAGCGTTTCACACAGGCTTTTACAGCGAGAGATAGTGCCTTTGTGCCTGAAAAAACTCAACTTAAAACAAATGCCAAATGTGACACCAAAGGGTAATGGCTACACACAAAATGAGGTGTTTCTAAGAAAAGGCTTGTTTGTCACGCCAGGCTGCTGTACTCTCCTTCAAAAGTTTTTAGAGGTGCAAATTTAACTTTGCCTCAGAGTTTCTTGGTTAGTTAATATATTGACTATACTGTTAATAATTTGATGAAGCATTGTTATTCATAATTTAAAGGCTAACCTAGAATATAGGTAGAAGAGTTTATCGGAAATAACTTAAAGAAATCAAAGTACACTCTTTTTTTTTTAGACATGCACGTGACCCTGAACATTCTTTCATATGTTCTTGGGAGGTTTGTTGTAATATAGGTTAGCAACAGTGACCTCAGTGAATTACCATTATATTGCTGGCCATGCTAGGCTCCGAGGGGTGGTTATAGCAGTCTGGGAATGAGGTCAGGAGGTCAAGTGCCAAAGCATAGTGTCATGGAATACAGAGACAAATGATGGAGCATGTGTGCTTGAAGAGGCTAGCAGATGCAGAGAAAAAAAGAAAAGGCCAGACAGCGACACGGACAAAGACAAAGTCAAAGTCATTTCTAAGCTGGAATCTTAAGCAAACAGATGTTGACAGGCGGACTACAAGTTCATGCCAAGGTGAGGAGACATAAACACTTGAGGAAGCCGTCGCTCTGAAGGCTGGACATAGAAGACATTCAGGCAAGGCCGCGTAGTAATGAAACGGGAACACACACAATCAGCACCTATCCGCCAACTCAATATTTCTCTCATATTATCCCATATTGTCAGTATAGTTGCATAACCTTGCTGTTGTCCTTGGCCTCTGAACTGTTATTAAGCCTATTTGTAAAATGACACTGGCAGGCAGCATAAGCTCGGTCCCCCTGTCCCACAGAGTGGAAGTCAGTTATCCCCACTCTCAGCTCATCTGGCAGAGGTGAGGGGATATCACTCTGACTGCTGTGACAGCTCTACTTTAGCATATTCATGACGAGTAGAGTCTCATTTCACAGGTGTATTAAAATACCCCTAACCCCTTTCTCATAGGGAGCCTCGTCTCACAGAGCAGTGGCCAGACGCCGTGCATGAAAATTGATGGGGAAAATATGTAGAAAAATAAGCATGCATCAGAGGCCGGGTCAAGAACCTAATTTCACAGTGACACCAAGGGTAATTTGGCTCGAGAAATGTTTGTCAATTTGCCATTCATTTGAGCGGGCATGGCATTGCGAGGCCCCCAATGTGAGTGCAAGGTGGCCAACCTGAACGCCTGTATTTATGGTGCACTTTTGTGAATACATTACGCCTGTCACAATGAAATAAGTGACATACTTACATGCTGCGAGGAGGAAGTCCAAAGGGGTGAGCACTGGGCGAGGGAGAGATAAGAGGAGAGGTAATTAGTACATTCATCTTTTTTATGATATCATTTTTCAGACATATATGATCACAATGTAAATTAGAAATAAGGAGGGACCTGCAGAAAATGAAATTCATTTGGAGCAGGTCAATCGCCCTACAATAGCGGTGCTGGGAGGCCAGGTGTAATTTACGGCGGCACTTGGCCCTCTCTCTCTCCTGCCATGCACCTGGCAGAGCCTGATACCCTGCTGCTCCCCACAGCTGCTGGGCCTCCTCTCCCACAGATAACGCTCTCATCTCCAAATGAGATTCATTTACCGCACAGGAAAAGGAGGAAAGAAAAATAAAAGCGGGAGGAGACAAACCTGCTCTCCTTTTTTTCAGCACCATATTTCTGCCTCTCTTTCTCTCTTGTGATTCAAGACTAAGCACTTACTGTAATGACATTCTATGGATTATTGATTTTTGATTTGGTTTTTCTGCTCGGCAGATGCCCCCCGTTTTAGCGGAGCCATTACCTCTGTAACGATTAGAAACAAAAAGTTAATTATGTAATTATAAAGCCAATAACAGCCTGCGCTGGTTTACCCTGCTTTAGTCGGTTTAAACATTATCTCTTGTGTGCACATCATAACAGGCGGAATGTGAGGAGAGGAGATTAACGCCTTGGAAAGCAGATGCGGAATTTAATTCTCCAGTCCATGGCTGCCTGGGAAACCATTAAGTAATCACAACATTCTCCCTCGATTAAATTCACGGCTGCCACTTTGCACACAAAGGGAAGAGGGAAGAAGAGGTGCCTGCAAAGCTCTCCCATTTTTATTGACTGTAACGTCAGTCCCTGCCTGCAGGCAGAGATGAATAAAACTGTTAAATAGGGTACCTCAATCTGTCAGAAAATGAAAAGTTTGAGTGGGCAAAATAAAATCTAAGTCAAATAAAAAAGGAGGGGTATGTTGCGATGTGTTAGGCCCGATAAAGCTCACTCAGAGCGCGTGGAATAAATGGGGGAGCAAAAAGATGCACTTGATATTTCCCCATTATTTTCAGTCATTTTACTCCACCGCAAATGGTTTTTGTCCCCAGCAGCTACAGATAAGGTTGACGAAGAGAGGAAGTGGCTGAATAGGACTTGGTTTAAATGGATTAAACACACACATACAGAGGCACACCAACATGGGCCCACTTTGTGCTGGCATGCACACACATATACATGCATACAGCTGATACACACATGCATTGACAACCTAGAATGCGCACACTAAGTGTGACTAATAACTTAAGGATGGGTATGTGAAGAATTAATATGGCCTTGAAATGATATTTATTCAATGTTACGCAGTGAAGCTGGTTGAAGCAGCCCTAGAGGAATAGAGGTCAAAGGGGCGGTCTCCTTCTATAAACGAGCACTTAAGGGCAGAGAGAGGGTCCTGCTCTGATTAATTGGGTAAATTATTAGTTTGGTTAAGTCGTTTAGTAAGATGGGTGAAACGAGGGCCTATAACCTAAGGGCTCTGCAGAGAACTAGCTACAGACGAGGAGGAATACTGTGGCTAATGCAAGATAACAACATCAAATGAACTGTGAACAAATACACATCTACAGAGCCATGAGCCAGAGTGGCTGTGCTTCCTGGAAAATGAGCAACAAACAAAGGCACTGCATCGACAC
The DNA here is from genome assembly GCF_023055335.1 of Clinocottus analis. Taxonomy (NCBI): domain Eukaryota; kingdom Metazoa; phylum Chordata; class Actinopteri; order Perciformes; family Cottidae; genus Clinocottus; species Clinocottus analis. The sequence continues at coordinate 19,575,786 of NW_027175820.1, read as the reverse complement.
ATATGCACACAAATGCCCTTTCATATATGAATTCAAACATGTCGAGAATTACAGTGCAGCAAATTGTGATGTCCGTGTTTCCAGAGCTCATATTGACAAGCATTAATCCTACAAGGAAGCTCAGGTATGTGTTATTGACAGGGTTGTTGAATGGGAAGCTTGTGTTAAAGGGCAGTTCTTTATGCCATATTTAGATAAGCTTGACTTCAAAGGGCCTGCCATCATCTATCACGCTCTTTTGGTTATCGGGTGGTAAGGGGCTCTAACTGGAGTCTCTAGTAGTGTAAATGCATTGGGTGTAAACATGACACTGTTTTTTCACAGCTATATTTACACATGCTGCTTTAAAAGTACTTCCTTGAATGTCTGGAAACCTCCCTCAGAAATATGACACACATTTACATGCTGGTGCATAGGCACACGCACGCACACACACACACACACACACACACACACACACACACACACACACCTGCATACACTAACACACATACTAAATCACACGCCTAGCTTCTTTTCAGACCCATGCAGGGCCCAGTGTGAGTGCCAGCCTGTTGCTATACTCCCCTCCACTCCTGTCCATCAGTTTCTTCCCAGGGGCCTCCAGTCGAACCCCAGGGGCCTGGGGCCTATACTTCCCCGGTCCCTCTTCACTCGACACAAATGCCAGGATCAGGTTTGGGAAAGGCAGCAGTTTTTTGTGTACAGTGGACAGCTGTTACATTCCAGATAAGAGCTGAATTTAAAGTGCTTACAAAGGCGGAAGCATGGGCTTCCTCTTTGTCTATCCTTGCCTATTGATGAGCTTCTCAATCAGGCCCAGATGGTTTGTTTCTACAAGCATCCACACAATATCATAACAGCACTGACAGAGAATAGCAGGCGCTGTATCTGGTTCCTGTTTAGACCTGTTAAGCCTTTTCAAGGCTTCCGTGTTACACCAGACACTGAATGGACTGAGTGGGAAGATGGATTTGAATACAGAGGTTAAAATCCAAGTACACTTGTAAGTAACGTCTTTGATCCGAGCCACACAATGGCAAAAAATAAAAATCCTAATTTAAAAACTGGTTTACAGACAGTCGGCCCATGCAAATTGAAGCAAAACCTCTATAAACACTTGCATGTGCAATGTGTAAAATGTGGCCATAATTTGACTTTAAAACTAAAATTAACAAGCTAACTATTACCTCCATCAGGTTACAGGACTGACATTATGTTGATATGATCAGTAAACACACTGTCGCGACAAACACACAGCGCTCCACAAGCCCGCTGTGACCGCCGCCGCCAACTGAAGCTCCACCCTCTGGAGCTCCGCCCACTGGAGCAGCAGTAGTGGATGTAAAATGTTTCCCCTATATTTCTTGGGAGCATGTGGAGCATGTGGATTACACAGTGCAACCCTACAATGAAAATTCTTCATAAATAGATGAAAAAAACGTGATACCACTTCCTGTTTGAAGGAGATGTCAATATGCTGTGCTGAAAAATGCAGTGATGAAAGCCATTTTCACCGGGGTCAATGTGCTTTTTTTTTTAGCTCTATAGATCTGCATGATGGCCATAGCAGACATTCTCAAACTTTCAGCAGCTCCTAAATTCCACGAGGACCCCCGTAGCTTGGTTCAAACACCCCCCACAACTCTGCTGCGGACCGCTGAAACATTTGGTCCCATCACTCCACGTCACAGGAATCAGTCGGACTAACCCAAAATGAAGTTTCATGAACTAATTACATCAGTACGTGTGCACACATTTGTAACAGACTTGGACAGACTGGCTATGAAGACTAGTGATTGATGAGCTCCAGAGGGGAGCGAACGTGCACAATAAAACAAGTTATGTTCACAGCAAAAACTAATCATTTTGGTGGTGTATCCCTAACATGGAGAAACATGCACTTAAGAACTTCAGTATAGCCACATGCACAAGCAATCACATTGACGATGCATAATGCACACACACCAAGCATGTGACATCAAGAATTCACTTTCTCTAAAAAGCCCAATTCCTCCCAGAGTCCCTTTTGAACCAGGTCAAAGCCCCCACCCACAAGCCCCAGCAGAAAGGATGGGAAAACTAATGACTACAATAGAGTGTTTGCATTTTTCTTGGGCCCTGAAAAACACAAAGAACAAGGCCTGTGACAAGCTCCATTATTTGGTTGCTCTGCCAGTAAGGAGACAGCTCCTGCTGGAGAGATGAAAGTGGGGGGTGTGGGATAGGGAGGACAGGAGAATGGAGAGTGTGTGGGTGTGGGTTGGGAGGGGGGTTATGTGTGTGGGGTGTCAAGAGGGCCACGGAGATGGCAGGTGATGAGGATGGTCCCGCCCTCACTGCCATAACCCATGTCGCGTGGAGCTACGGGCCCATCAGCACAAAGACAAATTATCGCAGGGGGAATTTCACGGACAGGAAGAATCTGTCACCTAGTGGAACCCTCCCTCTTAGGGACTTCACACAGCCATTATGAGCTTCTTTAAGGAGGGAAAATTCACTGAGAGGCCGGCGTCCAACACCCCCAGCGCTATGATGGATGGGGAGGAGGAGGTGTGGGTCAGGAGTTAGAAGGGAGTTGTTTTCCTTTTACTTTTTTATACCGTCTGAAGCGCACTCTTAAGACCTATTACTGTTCCGTTTTTTGAGAAGTTGCTATTATTTATTTCAGAATCTTCTTGTGCTATGGACAAAATATCAATATGACGAATGACTAACTGAAATAAAAAATGATACACATTACGTTTATGCTATTTCATAGCCATAAACTCGACTGTCACTTTTAACTTTTTGTGTTACCTGTAATATAGTAAAAAGTATAGACCCTGCAAGTAGTAACATAAAGATCTACAAATGTAATACTATTTTGCCGGTGTTTGGTGGAATGACCTCTCTGGCCAATATGAGCATGAAGATGTCAGCCTTCTTGCTTCTGTCGCTGGCATATACCACTTCCCAGAACTTGGACCGTTCTCAGCGAGCACACGAACAATCCGGCAATAATAAATAATACCACTCAATTGGGTATTATGTGTACTTAAGAGAGTTAGATTTATAAATTAAGGCTTTGTGTTTAATTGGCAACTCCTTGTGAGAGTTAACAGTGTGTTGAATATGCACTTCATGGATAAACTTAGCATTAAGCCTCTAGATACACAGGCAACAGTTGTTGGGAAATGCGGGCAAACACATGATGTCAGGCATTGTAAAGAAAGGCTGTTCCAACAGGAGGGCTGCTGGTGGTGATAAATGTTGTATTTATTCGGGATATTAAAGTGCTTACTTTGGGGCTTGTACTTTCACCCCAAATGGAAATGTGAGAACAGAGGCCTTTAAACTCCAGCAAGAATTTCCAGTCCTATATCCAACATATACATCATCACTGATGTCAGTCAAAGCGCCAAAGAAAACAAACATGAAAACCAAACATGTTCAAAGATCTTTCACCTGAAAGTTTAAACAGAGGTCGAGCAGGAACATGTTTAATGTTGTGGCTTTTTCAGGGCCTTCTAAAAATAAATAGCAATAATTAAATAGTCCTTATGCTTAAACTGAATCCAGTCATACCATGTTGGCATGTGTTTTGCAATATGGAGAAAGAAATCACATTCACCATCAAGAGATGCCCCCCTCCCCTGCCTATCTCACTGGGTCTGGATCATTCATGAGACCACAACATGTGTAATCATGCTCAATATTTTACAACAGGTTGTATTACAACAACTTATTCTCATTCAGAGTGTATGCATGTATCCAAACATCTCGCTCAATAATAGGAACAATGGGGCTTTAAGTTGTTCATGGAAAGAAGCCACATCTATTGTGTTCAAAGATATCATTCCAATTCAACCATTATGACATCGCCTTTTAAATTTGTCTTGGCCAACACAAAAGACCAGTGGCCCTTTAACAAATGTGAAGGGGATTATTCTATTCCTTCAACTTCGAACCCCACAGCCTTTCTCCTCTCTTTCACACAGGGGCATGAACTTGGATGGGTCCTGCTTTCCCCCCTGCTGAACACCACATTTTAAACACACAGTCACAATTGGCTGGATTAACCCACTCGCTGCCCCCTCTGCGTGGAGCAATCCTATGGACTCGGCAACCCCTACCATGCTAGTAACCAGCAGAGGTGCATGCTAACTGGATCATGTTCTTTGAGAAGAAGGGGAAAAAAAAGAGACAAGTGTCCCTAACTTTTCTCATGTCACTTTCTATCACAGCCCCCAGTATGGATGGGGATAGGCCTCACTTAAAAGAGACTCCTTTGAACTGGATTCATGGGCCATTTGCATAAGCAGATTTGGGTGAGGAGAATGGAGGGGTATTGCGGCTGGTCATTAATATGCCAGCTAATTCAGCACATTGTAAGCCCATTGATGCTTCACTAAAGGGCAGTTATCCCATTGCCATTGTTTAGGCCTGAACCAGTCTCAGCAGTTGTTACAAATTACATTTAATTGATTTAAAATCTGCCATAAACCACACAATGAGGGGAGATATGGCAATGGTTGAGGATAGAGCAATGCAGAGGGAGATTTCTTTTTCCTTTTTTTTACACTAACGTTAATGTTCGTCTAATAAATGAATGGGCTCTCAAACAGCTGGCCCTGTGTTTGTGAGATAAACATCATAAGCAGATGATTTGCGAGTCAACCCCGCTTATTTTGCAGCATTACTAACATAGGCACACGTACATATTTTGCGAGCTAATTTTCAACACATTTGTAAAACGATGCCCATCGATTGCGTCTTTGACTGCTGATCTGATTTGCAGCCAAGATACTTTCCAAAGATAACACAGTGCAAGTGATTACTGCTGGACTGTTTGTACTGTCATGACTCAGCCATGGCAATGCGCTGTCCACATTTTCACACTCAGCACCAATTAGTGGCTGCAACAAAGCCTGACCAAAAATAAACATTGCAGTATTGCATACTTATTACTACAATAAGACGTAATCCCTGGGATATGCTGAACAATATTAGCTTTTCAATTACTCCTCAGAGCCATTGAGCGGCAGTCTATTGAAACAGAGAGCAACCCCCCAGCACACACGAAGACACACACACACACACACACACACACACCCTGCCCTCCACAGGCTACTCCAGCATAGTACTTGAGATGTGAGAGCCTTAAACATAGCACCCCTGAGCATACACACCAGTGGCTCCTTACTCCTTACTCCTCATTCTGTTTATTTATTTTGTGTATTCAGTTCTCCTTCTTTCCACAACTCCATCGCTGACTTCCTGCTCTGAACAGCGCTGAAGCAACGGGTACAAACATGTGTGTGGCATTGCAGGTCGAGTACGATTTGTAACAACCAAGCAAATGGTGAGGCGATTATTATCAGAAGTATGCTGTTAATGATAATATGAACAAGGCAAATTGTGACGGTGGGGATACAAATGACGGCATGGATGATGAAATTGGTGATGGTGGAGGCAGAAGAAGAGGAGGAAGTGGTGCTGTGCCTCTTCCTGAGATGTCCCACCTTTTGTGAGGCCCTGACCCGCTCTTCAGCAGTTGCCATTGTCAGTTGAGTCCTTCGAGGGGTTTGTATGATGTGGGGGCCTCTGTGTATTCTTCCCCCACCCTCTTCAATCTCCTGCCGCTGATAGGGCCACATCAAAGCTGAAGGAGCTGTGCTTTGTGGGGCCTTGGTCCCTTGACTCTCAACATGTGGTTTTGTGGCTCTGGACATCGGCACCTTTTAACCCATTCTGTCGAGATTAGGCATCGCCTTCAATTGGGCATTAGTGAAACTATAGTAACCAATAAGAAGCTTGTCGCTGAATGGAAACTATGTATCTTGTCACAGTGGAGCTGTCGGAACATCACGATCCCAGACAAGTTCCTCGGCAGGATTTTGGCTGCCTGGATGGGGGCCCCTTCTTTTCATGCTGACACCAAGTAAACTCCTTCCACACACACTCACAGAGACGCACACACAGACACACATTTTTTGCAACCCAGGCACTGTAATGGTAATTTACATTCAACACAAAGAGGGGGAAAACATTGTTTTCCACAGGGCACAAGCATTTAATTATCTCAGTTTTTTTTTTTCATGTCTTGCCTACAACAGTGAGTGAGAAAATTGGACCAAAATGAATAACCAAAAACAGTTTAAGAAAGGGGAGGGGTAAAATTGCTGCACACAACGACTGCGAGTGTAGGGTTTGGAAGCCTGGGAAATAAACAGGAACTAATGGAGTGGGTCGCTGCTGCAGTTTTGGCTGGCACAGGGCTGGTCCTGGGGAGAGAGGAAGGGCAGGCGGAGGGCCAGGCAGTGTCGTTGGCCCCCAGCTTCATTAAGAGGTGCAAACACAGCTCCACAGTACTCAGGCCTAGGGCTCCATCAGTCAGATACTGGCCTTAGCCTGGGCTTAACATGAGCTAAAGACTCCAGACATCACACACTCATTAAAGCCAGGCTCCTGGAGCAACTGTCACTGGCTAGGAGCTCTCTCCAGATTCCTGTTGAGGGGAATCTTCACACATCCCCAGGTCGGCTCCCTCTGCTCCAGCACCAGACAACAGCTTGGGTTAGTGATGTGACTATAGTCAAAAAGAAATGTTCTGCCATTTGCTGGCTTACCACTATCCCCGCTATCAGATGGCCGTTTATTTAAATGATAGAGACAAGAAGCGCAATCCTCGCAATTTTCAGAAAGCTCAAGCTACTCACTGACGGCTCAATCTGTCAGTGTGCACATGATTTGATGTGCAGTTGCATGCAAACTAGAAAGTGACTCTGCAAAGCCACGCTAATGCCATCAAATATACACATCATAGCGTTGACACTTGGCTGGTGCTTTTTGTCTATCCGTTTTGTTATAAAGCCCCAGTTACAGTGTTCAATTGACGCTGCTCAGTAGACACAAGTCGACACTGGCTCAGGCGGAGCAGGGAGAATCAGCATGAGGGTGGATTGATTTTTGGCTGGGTGTGGACAGTGAGCGAGGGACAGTGGGCCTCCAGACAGAAGCTTGGCTGGACCCTGTAAAGACTGGAGCCTTCTGTGAGGTTGCCTGCCCCACCACATGGAGTGCTCCAACAGTGACCCTGCGCAAACTGGCAACTGCCAACCGTCTGCTTCCGTCTGCTTGGCATATTTGGCCATTTAGTGGGCGCTTGTGAAGATCAAATGGGTTAAGATCGCCCCTCTTAGTGAGCGGGGAAAAAAGAACATCAAAAAGGTGTAAATTTCACTTCCCCACTTTTGATTAAGTCAAGCATGAAAAGAAATGTAATACTCTCAAGTGGCAAGGGTTTACACTATTGATGCTGTTACTTCTGCTTCAGGAGGCCCAATCAGCCGACAGGGAGCTGAGTAAACTCGCCCTGAGTTTTAGGGGAGGCCAGATGGAGGGCTTTTGCTGTGCCTGAAAAGACAGCTTAAGAGCTCGCCTCCTCAATCCCACTCAATACTGACTGTGTGAAATCCTGGCCCTGGCTAACCCCCCAACCCACCCGCCTTCTCCAAAGCTGGTGGCTACCACCATATGGGCTTGTTTAAAAACTCCCACAGGCTGGTACAAAGCACAACAACACAGTTTTCATATCAAGTACTCTCTCAAAGAGGCCCCCCCTCCGACTCCTTCCCTTCCGATTCCAAAGGCTGTCACGGGTTCTGCTCTGATTAATAGTTGGTGTTGGCCGTCTGTTTTGGCAGATCATTTTGTGCGATGATTAATACGAATTTACCAGCTCAATCCAGATTTCGCATGTTACAAAATGAACTGCTGATTTACTGGATGTTTGCCTTTTCACCTGCAAAAAAAAAACAAAAAAAACACACTGCCAAATTTTTTCGAGAGATATTAGTAGGGTGACCCTCCAGGGTAACGTTGCACCTCCTTGCTATGCTTTGTTGCGACAGCCTCACACAAAGCAGAAGTGAAGTAGAGCAGTGCCTCTGGTAGTATGTGGTGGACAGCAGAATGGAGTGGCTTTTGTAAAGACTTAATAGAATCTTTAACCGTTCCAACAATCCACTCCCATGGAGTTGCATTAAGTAGATATTGTAAAGGGAAAATGACCTAAATAGCTCAACATCAACCTCATTAGGCATGCAGGCAGGGCCTGGGCCATTTCATGGTGGAAGCTATTGTCAAGGCTCACCCCAGGTAAGCATTAAATTGCAAATGATACCCTGAAAGGCAGAGAGGAGAGGGCAGGCAGAGAGAGAGAGAGTGAGAGAGAGAGAGAGATTGAGAGAGAGAGTGAATATAGCAAACACAGAGAAAATGGTTCTCAGGACAACAGAGAATGAAAAGGCGGTTGGAGGAGCTGCTCTGACCGTAAAAAATCCAATACATCACAGCTTTTGGGGAGAAAATTCCACTCGTCTCCTAAGTGTCTTATTTGTAAGCAATGCTGAGCACAGGCCTGTGTAGAGGGACAGAGGGAACAAAATAGAGAGGGAGCAAGAGAGAGAACCTAATGACAGACTGATAGCAATTACTTGTGCCCGTCAACGGCTCGTCTCCCTCCCGGCATTCCAGGGGAAAATTAGACGAGTGGGGAAAAATAAGGCCGAAGAAAAGGATAAAGGGGATGAAAACATTTTAGATTGAGTCTGAAGTAGTCTCTGTAGTCTCTCTGCACTATCAAAAACTTTCCAGCTATCTCTCAGCAAATCAATAGCCGCATCCACTCCGCCAAACAATCTTCACCTAACGACCCCTCGGATCAACATGTTAATAAAGGGGTCTCTGAAGAACAGTTTGCAACTACAAAGTGCTCTTGTGAGTGACATTAAAAGATGCTCAGGAACGGGAGCTGTGCTCCCCGGCAGGAGTGCTCTCTGTCACCCTTCCTGGTGAGAAATTGTACCTTTGCATATTCCTTGTCACCGCTGGCATAAGTGAAAGGACCCCTGAGGACGGCTTTAGTCACTGCCTGCCTTGTGGAGTGGAGTAAATTAAAGCAGGGATTAGAGCAGGCAAAATTGTGGATGACAAGCAAGGCGGTTGCAGCCACATCAAGTGCTCTTTAGGCCCATATGTCTTCATGAAGCTCCGGAGGACCACCAATGAGCCCACTGCACAGCAGTTTAGTTTATTCACGCTGAAGTAGACAAACGCTCCCCCTCTCTCACTCTATCTGTCCGCTCATCCTCACACACTTCTGCCATGTAATGTAAATGCATGCATATGGTATGCTCACAGTATAGGTATAGCAAGCATCTTTCCCTGAAGAGTTTCCCTGTTGTGTTGGACAATGCATGACGTAGCTCTTCTTGCATTTCCAATCAATTTATCAATGAATTAATACATTTTAAAAAATTAAAAATATATATGATGAGTATATGAATGGCAGTTTCCACATTAGTTTAACAATGCTTCTGCCTCTCAAGCAACCAAGCGGGTGTTTTGTCATTCTTTTCCTGGATGCGACTTCTACCCTTAGCTTTATAATCTGTTCTTTTTCATGCTCTACTCGTGTGAAATTGTACCCCTAAACAAACAATAAACCACAACAAATTTAACACATAAAGTTGCGAGGAAGCTAAGAGAATATTTTGACACTAGTTAATCCTTATTCTCCATGGAGAAACAATCTCCGACCTTAATCTGCATCCAGGAGCAGTGTGGAATATACCTACCTTTAGGGCTGAAAAGAGGTGTGTGCCTGTGTGTGTGCTTTAGATGTAGAATTACCATGCAATTACAATATAATGACACACATTAATCGTTTGAGTTTATCCAGCACAACTGTGGGACCGTGTTGGATGCATTAATTAGCGAGATCCTCATGTTGTGGCCCGGCAATTGTTAACATTTGAAAAAGGCTCTCCAGCCACCATGCTCCCGCAGATAAATATCCTCTGGCTAGTAGATGAAAATATCAAAACAACTGTGACCGCGTATGAAAGAGAACGTGACGACACCACCCGGGCGGGAAGCAAAAGTGAGCATGCTGGGAAATCCAGAGGCATTCACAATGTGTGTGTATGTATTTTCTTGTAATAAATGTGTGTTGTGTGCACACACATGTTTACTTAGTCAGATTAACCATTTGCATTACATTCTCTATTTGCATACAATCCAGGCTACAAAGGTGATGATTGCATTTTCCACACAATAACTGCTATTTTTGTTACCTTCCAAACACCTGAGTTACCTGCCTCTATTTCAAATATGTATCAGGCATAAGAGATATGTCAATATAATAAAAATGAACATTATATTGTGCTGAGATATTCTAAATACTCATAAGGGTCCTTGTTTACACCTCCCCTTAATGATGTTTATTGGATTATGTTACCCTCGCTCTCATCTTGTATGCAGGCACAGTGTTCAATCTATGAGTGAGCTCAGTGGGAAGCAGCCAGTGGGTGCTCTAATGAAAGTGACTCTGCTGCCCTACAGAGAGGTCAAGCTTTTACACCTGGCCAAAACCACATGGGGCCACACTGCATGCATGGCCTTGGAAATGACTGTCAGATAAGGAGCTGCATAATTTAAATGCAGGGATCATAGCAGCAGCAAAGCAAGAGCAAGGTGACAACAGAGTAAAGTCAGCTTATGGAGTTAAGCATTATTTCTCGTAGAACTATACTACTATTCAAGTGCCCTCAGTCAAGTCATGGTCAATAATTAAAAAGTTAAAAAAAAATCTTTGTGTTTGATTTAACAACTATGCAAAATAAAAATATTCTGACCTCAATATTTTTGTTAAAATGTCCCTGTGACAATCCTACATGTGTGTAGTATTCTACACATTTTTGCATGACTGATTCCACCCTCGATGATCTGTGGTCAACTCCATACCTTTGTATATTAATTTTGAATGCAAGTCGCTGGTAATATATGTGTGTATGTGTGTATTGCCACCATCACACCAGAGGATGGCAGAGTGGTTGATGAGACTTGGCTTCATGGAGCTTGGCTCCTGACGGTGGCTGCTTTGGATGCAGGGGAGGGCTTAAACAGTGAGCTTTGGGCCCCATTAAGCACTACAAAGCCTGCTTATTTTCTCAATTCCACACCTCCCTTTAAATCATCTGGCATTCTATGTATTGTGAGAAAGAAAAGCAGAGGCAGATAAATCCAACTCCGAGTGGCATCTTGCATCACATTTCAAAGGTACCTCAAAACATACCCAGAGGATGTAAGTGACAGTTTTGACACTAATTCTGAAAACCTAATAAATAGGAGTATATATATACATAGAAGAAATATCCATCCATTCCTTTCAGGTGATCCCATTGGACAACCATGCAGGAGCAATGGACAGGTATAACAACAATCACTGGATATTTTTCCAGGGAATCTATTGAGGTAACACTGCTCGGGACAAATGGGTCCTTTAAAACGTGGATCACACAAAGAAAAGTTCACTGGCTACATAAAAACTTCCAACTGCGCACAGATCTATGGGCTTGTGTTTCCAGGAGCGTGCGTCCGTCCATCTGGCTGCCTTGTCCAGGTTTCTGGTCCCCAAGAGCAGTCTGTGCAGCGAGACTCCACGCATAGTCTGATCCTCTTGGCAGCCAACGATGCAGCACGCTAATGAAGAGGTAATGAGCCAGCAGATCCCTGCGATCTGCACGGGGGCCACAGTGCAAAAGTTTACGTTCCCAGGACATGGAGGAAGAGCATGCCGAACAAGCTGCAGGATGAAAGCTGGGCCTGAGTCGGCCGCATAGATCTACAGCCACAGAGGGGATTACAGACACCTACTTCCAGCTTAGGCTGGAGTTTTTGAAGTTTGGGCATCGGAGGGGAGGGATCCCTTTGGCAGAGTCCTGTTTGATTCTGGTGGGAGTCCGTCTCTAATCCCCCTTTCCAGTTCTCACCTTCTGCCTGATCCACTGCAGCCTCTCATCCCCGTGGTCCAGGATCATTATCCACCTTGGCCAAGGGGGCTCCCCCTCATTAATTTCCCTAAGCAGATTACAGAGTGTGCGTTTGTTGTTGTTGTTTGAGCCATCTGATTTGCTTAAGCCCTTTGTTTTTTCATCTGGTTTACACTTTAATGCCCCCTGAATGAGTTTCAATGACGGAGGGGGGTGGGGGGATCAACCTGACCCACTGGCAATGCAGCAGAGAACTTAAGAGAAGCGAGGCTAGCCCGAGGGCGTGGATGAAGGGAGGAGCACATATCACTTCTCTCCACTGTAGATTTAGATGTTCAGAAGAAGAAGACAAGCGTTGATTTAACCTCGACTCTTCTCCTCGGAGTGGAGCTAAAGACTAAATGAGACACTGGATCACCGGCTGCATTCAGTCGACCAATAAAGCCCACAGGCCCACCGTTAGCTTCTCTGGACTACAAATGACACTGCTGCTGGGCCAACCCGGACCTAGCCGTCCCCCCACGGCCAAATGCCGCTCTGAAAAATGGACCCTCAGAGTGATGTGGTCAGTTGGCAGGCCATGCAAGCTCCTCTCTGAATTTGGGGCTGTTTGTACAATCCAAAGCTGGAGGGGAATTAGTTTGCAATGACCGCTTGGTCGCTCCGGTCGCTCCATCTTCTCCGTGTGACATCTCATTAGTAAGATGAACGCAGCCTGACCTGGGTCCAACAGCACTTGGCAGTCCAGTATGCTCTCCCGTCTGACACACCTCTCACACATCATTATCAGCTATTAGCCACAGAGAGCTGAACATTACATAATTAATCCAGTTTTTCATAAGCAAAGGTGGAGGGGTGCATTCACTGGCATGCGACTGACTACCTCAACCAGAATTGAAAATTATGCGTTCCCTGTTTTAGCTTTGTGGACAACTCTCAAATTCAATATACATTATGATTGAAATCGATGTGAAAACATAACTATTCACAGGTATTACATCACTGTGAGAGACATAATTATGGACACCTTTTCATTTGAGAAAATATAATTGCTGTCCCAAACCCCATTTGTCTACAAACAGTGTCAAACTAGCAAGGTTAAAAAAGGGCACAGCAAACAAAAAATAACAATCACACAGGCAACCCCCATCCGGAATCTACCCGTTTCCTATCTGCAGCAAACAATCCCATACAATTAATCTGATCCAATGTAATTGATTGATAAGAGGCAGGAGGGCCAGCATAAAACTCGCTGGGTTGCATTTGTCTGGGAGCACAGACGGACAGTGCAGATGTCATCAGGTCCATCAACGGGCCAGACTCTATCAGGCCCTGGGATCAAGACATAGTCCTTTTGGAGTGTGGCCAGAGACCCAGACAGGGAGAGCAGTGAAAAGGTAGCGCTAATGGGACACTCTTGTACACCTCATCTCCATCTAGAATCTAACAGGCCGGGCCCATGCGCGCTTTAAGGTCACAACTGACTCTACATTTGTCCTCTTTTCACAAGATTATCCTTTGACACACCGGGTAGCCAGAGAATGTGCCTGTTACACAGGAGGATGAGGGCGATTGTTTTTGTTTTCCGAATAATCTTTTCCAAACTTGTATTTTTTTCATTAGCTGCAAAATCACAGAGCGACCCAGACAATGGTTGTGACTAGAGGTCCTGAGTGAGAAAGATGAAAGATGTTGGTTGAATAAACACAGCCTTGTTTAACCTACAATGATGTCCACAGTTCAGCGCTAATCTGCACCTGGAAAATGTTGTGGCCTATTTCGTTCTGAACCTGCAATCACAGGATGGCTGTCTGTGTATATATTTTCATTGCAGGGTCAAAGTTGCGTGATAAATCACATAAAAGCTGTCCTCTAAACGGTGACAGAACCTAGGTATTTTGTCTTGGTTTAGACTAGGACACAAAAGACACAACAGCATGGGAATAAACTGTTATTTATGCACGCACCAGCAAAGTATTTGTATATGCTGCCACTTGCCGTAATTGACCGTCTGCAGCTGACTCTGCATTGACCACATCCTCACTTTATACAGGGTTGCATGAGTAAAATACATTGTTGTCCTTCATCCAGATACTAGACACAACATTTTCTAGCTTTGATATACCTAGGAGGGGTTTATGAAGCATTTTGCGCAATCCTTATCTTGACATTCATTTGCGATTGTATTGCATTGGATTTCTCATGCCTACATTGAATCATTCAACATGATTATTATTATTTTTTGTACGGACATTTGTATTAAAAGGAGTTAATGTGAAGACGCTGATTAAAGCACATCAATAATATTAAATGTGTGTAAAATTACGACTTCAAGGTGGCTGCAATTAACTCAATTCCAATTCTACGAGCAACTATCTGTGTAAGGTAATAGATACACAAACTCACATTTGATTTCATATTCAGCCTTCAGTACTGATTTTTCAAGGCAATACAAAAAATATTTAGCTAATGATGGTAAAATAATTCTACATTTTCCTCGTGTAGTTTTGTTTAATCAGAGTCTACAGTCTTGGTAATTTGTCTCTAAATATGAAACTCTGATAATTATTGAAAATGTTTTGAATCACATAACTTTTCAACCAATCATTCAAATAATTTTCACTGTACAATTTAACTTGTATACTTGACAATTCTACAAATTGGTCTGGATCATCTTCAGCCCGTCCCCCCATTTGTCTCACCCCCCCCAAAAAGGCTTTGTACAGTCTCTACCTGCTCTTTTATCCTTGAGATCTATTTTTTCAATAACTGGTTCCACATCTGGAAGAGTCCTGGCCGTGATGAACGGCTCGCTGTGAACTTTTACTAACCATGACATGCAGGGGATTATCAACCTACATTTCTGGGGTTGGCTATAACTTGCCTTCCATTTCTCACTGGATAAAGTCAACTCTCTGTGCTTTCATTTCACTTTTTATTTAGGTTTCATGGCCATGTGTCTACATATAAGTCATGTATCTATTTCTTCGTCTATAGTTATTTTTTGTCTGCTACTATATGGCCCTCTGGGGTCCCTGTAGGATGTGGGCAGTAAGTTCTGCAGGGTTCAGGGCCAAACAAGTAGAAATCCTTTTCCAATGTCAAGCTAGGAAGATGAGACACAGGGGGAAGGTGGAGATGGGGAGGGAGGGTGAGACCCACAACCACACTGGTCTTCAGTGGCGGAGGGAAGCTGTAGGCAGTGGCATGAGCTCCCTTATGGCCTCACCCCACTGATCCCGCAAATTCGGTAAACTTCATGGAAATTTAATAAGTGCCGCTGCTTTGTGTTCACCCGCAGAGCCCAGGCCTGGTGCTGGGAGGCACATGTGTGATGGTTTACCCGCAGACACTCGCCGGCCTGTTTCTGAGGCAGACAGAGGAAAGTCCCTCTTAGTGCTGCCGCTCTCTGAGCCAGAGAAGGAGCTGTGACCCAAGGGGCCGTGCTGCTTCAGCCAATATAGACTCTGTACGTCCTGAGGGGGAATAATATGTGGGGCTGGCCCAGGCCCGTTTCATTTCCCCACCCCTCTCTCTCTCTCTCTCTCTCTCTCTTCTTCCCTCCCTTCAAAGGCCTTGCTCAGCTGCTCCTGCCAGGCTACAGAGCTCTTTGAGTTAAAAGGACAGCGATTCTCATTTGAAATTGCTGCCTTTGCTCCCTCGTCTCTCTCTTTTTTTTTTTTCAGAGGCTGGCTTCTGCAGGCTGCACCACACTGAGCAGTGCTCTGCCACGACAACTAAATAGGCCCCCTAATGGCACTTCATAAAGCTGAGGAGTATCCTCCAGGCAAGGAGCTGTAAATTAAAGACATAAATGTTGCCTTCATGGAAAGCCCAAAGAGTGAACCTTTCACTAAAATGACAGGAAAGGCTTAACAGTCCAGGCTAAATGATACCGTAACCAGGAATAATTTATAGGCACGTCCTATGGTGAAATATAAATGGATCTCCTGGTTATGAGGTCTGTGAACAGACACCATGTTGCTCTGTCATGTGCTTTTGTGTATGTGTGTCAGTAGGGGCTTATCAACAAGTGTGACATAGTAATAATTATATTAGCTACAGTATAGAGTCAGAGAAGAGATAAGACATGAAATGTATTCTTTGTTGCTTAGCCTGAAATTGACAATGCTAGAAATTACAATACCAAATTGAAGATTGATGGAGATCAAGAAAAAAAAAAAGGTATGGAATGACTGTACACACCAGTCCCTTAATCTACCCACCAGGTGATATATTGTTGAACTTGCATGCTAGCAGGTAGACATTAAGTATTTAATTTCCGACTGTCATCACTCAGCCCTGTCCATCACAGCCACATAAAGAGTTATATAAACAGTTGAGCTGCTCCCCCGACGGTTTACCTTGTCATCGTTCATTTTCTAAGAGAGGGATCCCACAAGAATGACGGATGAAGAGGAGAAGTAAAAGACGACATGAAAGAGGATTTCTTCTTGCTTTCCCAAACACCCAGAGAAAAAAAGATGTTATTCTACTGTTTATTTAGTCTCACTCCCTTACCGGTCGACACACAACAATGAAGTGCAGATGCCTATTGCAAGGAGATGACAAGAGATGAAGATGACTGAAGGAGCAGTCTGGGAGATGATAGGTTTTCCTTGACTCTGTATCTCTGTCCTTCTTTCTGTCTGCCTGCCTGTACCGCTCTCCCTCTCTGTCTTTCCTTGTTGCCTGTGATGATGTGACAAGGCTGCTAAGCAGATATATGCACCCATCATTTACGCACCAGGCTGTCTGTAACAGAACAACTCCTCAATTCATTTTTCACATCATTGTTTCCCCCTTTTTAGCGTGTCACGGGGGTCTTTGCGTTGTGGGCGTTGTGACGGCGGGGGTGAGATAGGAGGGCAAACAGGCGCAAAGTGGAAGGATGCTGGGCTTCTCCAAGGGGATGTTTGGCTTTGTAATTTCACCCTTGAAATTCGTGATTACAAACGGGACAACTTTTTTAATTTTCTCTTTTGTCTGGATTCAGCTGGCTGACAGTCTGCCCCAGCAGCCAGGCCTTTTAATCAATCACCTAGATAATCAAATGTCACTGGCTATCTGCTCCATGTAATTACTTTTGCAATTAAAAATCAATCTCCAGTCACCCCGTCTAATTAGAGGGATGGGCAGATCTTCATCTAGATTGATTTTATAATACATATTGACTTCAAATGCCATAACATTGCCATATTCCCTCATTTTCATGCTGTGGAGCATCAAAACAAAATGCCAGGGATTATGGGGAGGTGCGGCGAGGGGTTGTTCTGATTCTGCGTACCAGGAAAAGGTCCCCAGTCTAGGAAAGGTTCACCTTGCTTGCTTGTCTGTAATGACAACAGTCATCCCCTCTGCTCTCATTGGAAGCGAGAGGAGGGAGGAGGGACAAATGGAGGTCCAATAATCTACATGACAAGCTGCAGTCAGTAAAAAAAAAAAAATGTCTAGAGCATGTAGGACAAAAAATAGACTCCTCTCCACAAACGTAATCAAATCCCTTCCATTATAATAATGATGTAACATAGGAGAACATAAGCATCCAATACAGTATTGACATCTTAATATATGTTATCTGAGGGATCTAACGTAGCTCCAGAGGTGTCTCCTCATGTCATCTCTTCATGCCATACCGTATGACATTTAGGCAGCCTGCTATGGCAGACATAAACAAATAAAAGTCCACCAGAGATTGCTTTTTCATGACTCTCTCCGTGCTTTTAGCAGATTTGTTCCCAGGGAAACAGACAGATGTGTCCATCTGGAAGACATCATAATGGCCTGCATGGCCACCGTTGGGGACAGCGTGTGACAGGCGTGTGTGCTCGGTGCCCTACCGCGTGTCTTTCTGTCTCTCATCTCCACCTCGCTGCCTTCGGGGAGACTTACAGCACTGACAGGTCCAATAATGGAGCTTTCCCATGTAGGCTTATTTAGACACACACACACACACACACACACACACACACACACACCCGAGAATGCATGTGCACACACATAGAAACACATATGCGGAAACGTACACACAAAAAACACATGCACAGACACACACGAACAGGCACAGCCTCAGGGAAAGTGCCACTCATACACACAAGCCAAACAGTGGAGCCTACAGGGAGACATGAAGCTCAAGGACCAGCTGTGTGCAGAACCTTGAGAACCCCAGAATGCACATAACAGCGCAAAAGGCTGCCACAGGCTTGTAAAATAAATATGTACACAGCTAAGCGTTTAACTGTATTGAGGTCTCTTTTGGTTGATTGAAGCTGGCCTACTTCTCATGTGTGATTACACTGGTTATAATAGATGGCCTCTCCTAAACGATGTCCATAAGTGATTAATTCTGTCCATCAGACGGAGAAGTGTCCTTCTTCCCCTTGGCTGGTGATAATAGAGAGCTCCAGAGTCTGTAGTTGCTATCCTATCTGGTGCAGTGATTAAAGCAGAGATCAAACCCCTTTATAGCCCTGGAGGGAGGGAGTGAAGCAGAGATGGACGGATGGAAAGAGAGATTGAAGAGCAGAAGAGGTTATTTAACCCAACACCACAAACAGACTTGGCAGCACAGTACCTTTCTATTACGCACTAAAGAGTAAACAAAGGGCATGTATCTTGCAAAGGCCCCATGCGGCGCAGGGGGTGTGATTGGTCCACGTTAGCCCATGCTGCCTGGGCCTTTTCCCAGTGAGACCAGTAATAAGGGCAGCACTTATCATGTGTTGCCTCCAGCCACCACCACCACTAAAGCAGCAGGCAGGGAGAAAGAGGGGAGAGAAAGGCCCACCACAGTCGAGAAGTAATTAATCACCATGGAGTGGGAGCTGTCAAATCCCCAGGTCTTTTGAACTGATAATGCTGCCCACCACAATTTAGCCTGATGGAGATGAGATTTTCTTTTCACCTCTGGCAAGAAAGAGCCAAATAAAGTGGGGAAAAAAGAAAAGCGAAAGGCGGGGGGGAGGGAGGCGAAGCAGCAAATATATTTTTTGAACAACAGCTGCCAGTGGTGTACTTAATGATTGCCTTGCTCCTCTTAAACCTGACGTCCTTATCAAGTATAAGTGTCCCGATCAATACGTTTCCTCTCCGGCATTGCTGAAATAGCTCACACATCAACTCTCTCCAGCAAACCCCCCTTTTTCTCTCTGTTACAGCACCATCTGTTCTTATAGCCTGATCTCTGAGTGTCTCAGACAGTCAGACATATGAACAAGTCAATATTTGCTGATACAAAAGTTATGCTTATTGCTATCCACCTTGATGTTCGCACACCAGGACTGATTTGTCTGTTTACTGCTGCATTTAACAGCTGGAGCTATCAATAATAACTGGCATAGAGCATTCTTTCACGAGTAAACTCCATACAGAATCAAATTACGACTCTTCATTAGTTTTGTGAGGATTTGTATTGACAATTAATGAATAATCTAGACTCAGCTTGAAGCTCATTTTGGATAATGTGTCAATTTCCTATGGTTTGTGATGGAAAGACAAAAAGCAAATATCAACAGAAGTGAGACTTAAATTACTGGCAACAATGTAATGTATAAAAATATCAGAAAGAAAAATGTGTGGCCCATTTACAATTTTGAAAAACGTACTTCTGTAATGAACGACCAGTGTGTCATTGTATACGTGGCATTGGATTCGATGCTTGACATAAAACCAGCAGTCTAAATATGAAATTTCACCAACAGAATGTCTCGGTGTTTGATGTGCATCTCGTGTTTGTTTTGACTTTAACGCGGCTATTCCCATAGTCAAAGTGCTCTCTAAGTGCCAGAGTTCATGACCTCTGATGGTGTGTTTTGCGACACTAGATGGAGGCGCTAAGCACGGGCTTAAGCAAAGGCATAGTGGGACTCGTAGCCAGACTGCGGAATGTTTTCTTACACTCTTTTAAAAGCACATTTCCAAGCAGATTTATTAGCGGATTGAGTGTCAGGAACAAATAACCATGATGGCTCTACAGAATCCACACTTGATAAGAGAAGTGAGGCGGCCGTAAATAGAGGAAGGAGCTGCCAACCAGCGAAGGCAAAGATGAAAGAGAGACAGCTGCCCTGGACGGGTCTGGGTCCTTATCGGGCTGGCTGGGTCTTGTGTCAGACTAGGACTATTATAAGTGGGCCATCCTGTGCTGAAAGTTCAAAGTCCTTTCCTCCCTCTCTCCTCCTTTTTCTTTCTCCCTCTCACCTTCAAGTTAAATAATTGCAATGTTTTTCTTCATTTAACCTTTATTGTGTTATACATTTTTGCAATGCCCTGGATTGCATGTTTTTGCAAAGATTACGAGGCGTTGTAAATGAGACCCGAAGGTCATCCAATATATGCACTTCTTAAGCAGACGTCTCCTTACTGGAGAAGTAAAACAAGCACTCATAGCTTGGCGTACACAGAATAAAATGAATAAAACGCACCAAATCTGTCTCTTTTTTTTCTATTTCAAATTAGAATTGCTGTCTTAAAAGACGTTAATGTTGTTTTCCCCTCTGCAGCAAAATTAGCATCCCAGCATGATGCTCTCATTGACATTGAAGGTATTTTTACCTTTTGTCCTGACTTCACACTCTTTGGAGGTAGAACATTTGGCAATGGAAACAGGTTTCCTTTTTATTGCTGTGACATATAGTCAATACTCAATATAGTTCTTGACACCCTGAGGCACAATAGCAGTCACTTGTGTATAAAGAGTGTCAGCGAGTTATTTTGACCCCCTACTGTAATCATGACCTTTCCAATAACACGACTCTCCCACAGAGTCTCATTCCCTAAAGGCTCTTCCAACTAAGGGCTAAACTGCATTACCCCGAGCCAGCATTCACAGCTCAGCAGCTTCTAAACAAGCCACTGTTGACACACACCGAAGCACACACCCACACATGTATGGATGCGATTGGCAAGGACAATAAATACCTGAACAGAGCTCACGCACACATACACGTGAATGCGTGCACTCACACACAAACCAGAAGTAGACAGAGACACACATATAGGTACGTGCATGTGAACAAGTCTTGCATATTTAGCTCAAGGGAACCTAACATGTAACCAGCGATATCATGCGTAAATGAAAGCGAAAATGATATGGCATGCATTTCATTCTTTTGTAAGATTGCGTCCCCAGGTCATTGACTAAATAATTAGGCGATTGAAGTGACAGATTAAAGGCAGATTGGAAGTGACTGTGAAAGCAGGATAATGTTTCTCTAATCAGCTTGGTCGGAGAAATGCAGATTGTGAAATTTTCCAGCTACTTCCTTAGAAAAATGCATTTCACTTCTGATTAGGGATGATTAGTGTGTTGGTTGAGGAGGAGGGGGGGGGTCAGGGCCTCATGCTCCTGAGGCCAGAGGGGAGGGAGGGAGGCAGAGAGAGAGAGAGAGAGAGAGAGAGAGAGAGAGAGAGAGAGAGAGAGAGAGAGAGAGAGAGGAGGGGGGGAGGGATTGGGGGCATAGGTGGATTGCCAGCATACATAAGCAGAGAGCAAAGCCTCAGAGGATGACTGGAAATGATAGGGCTGGAAATAGTTAGAGAAAATACCCCCCAAAAAATGCTGTCCTCCCGATTCAAAGAGGATGATTTAGGAGTAGATAAGCTTTTGAAAGAAGAGAAGATCACGTAAGAGGAAGCACAGGATTGCTCTGAGTCCTGTCCCATAAGGCAGGAAATGGCAGGGGGAGATCTGCCTATCGCAACGTTTCAACCGGTGGATCATTTATTTAGCCGGCCATGACAAATATGCCAGATTTACACCGGCTGCAAAGTCACCAGGTAAACTCCCACCCCCCTGTAATGCCAAGGTAATAGTTTCTGAGCAGCAGCATTACAAAAGGTTAAATGTAGAACAGATGTTAAGTATAAAATACAACATGATCAAAGCTAAGGCACTCAAGACAGATGCGCCAGCAAATGATGATGAATGACTCTCTGTAGAATTGTAAGCTGCACACAAATGTAGCGAATTGCAAAGGTTGAAGTGTGTGTGTGTGTGCGCGTACGTGTTTGTGTGTGCGCGTGTTTGTGTATGTGTGTAAGAGAGACACAGAGAGAGAAGAGCGGACACCAGGGAGCAAAACCAGTGTCCAAATTCATCGGGGTGATACTCCACAGAAGGCCTGCACGATTAAGTTCCTACAGCAGGAATCACAGTTTGGACAATGTGTAATTGATTTCCCCAAAGGCTCAGAGAGCACCCTCAGTGATCCCTGGGACAGCCTCGCCTGTGAAAGTTTGCTTTTCTCCCAGACTTGTGGTCACAACTGCATGACATCATCACCTAGAACACATTTTTACTTTTATCTCTGAAAGATATATTATCCATGTGCTGGGCTGTGCTAGTGGAGATCAAAGGCAACACTCTGTTCAGGCACCATATTAAAGTGAAACATGATTTTGCTACAGAAAAATAATCTGTTTATTTCAAGATAGATTCTGTTACATACCTGGCTTGCACAGACATAGACAATTCAACTTGACTCGGGTGCTTTTGCATCAAGCACATCTATAGTTATTCGTTCCAGGTGTTGAAATGAAGAAAAGAAGATAACACATGTTCGATACAACACATGTGAACTTTTGGTAACAAACCATACATATTAACATTTAAAAGCGTTATAATAATTTGCAAAGATACATCCACAGATCAATATGTTCATCAATTACAATCATTGCACAAATATTCTCCAGTATATGCATATGAGCAAGTGTACTGGGTGCACATCAGAGGCACATGGACACACATATACCTTTGTCAACACACACACACACACACACACACACACACACACACACACACACACACACACTCACACAATTGCAGACATTCACATCCTCTTTAATCTCTTGACGCTCTGTCCAGGATGATCAGTGGCTGGTGTAAAGCGTCACGCTCAGAGGGAAACCAGACAGAGGGACACATGTTTGTGCACTCCTAAATGAAGTGTGACCATGGTGCACCTCTGAGGCAGGGGCTGGGCTGGGGGCTATTATGGGCCCTGACAGCAGGGGGGCGCTGTGATAATTTGATGTGAACTGGCTTGATAAATCACTGTGTTGTTACCTTGGCTTTAGTATCTGTTTATGTCTCTACAAATTGAAACCCCACTGGCACAGGGCTGAGGTAGAGCCACACTCGGGCTCCCAACGATTAGTTCAAGGTGGGGAGAGTTTAGATGGCTGGCCCCTATTGGCCATCTCCGTCTTGCTGCTGTGTCTCTCCCTGCTGAGGTAGAAAGCCATGGACATGTGTAAGCAATAAAGCCAAAGGTCTGCCTTCCACCACAGCCTGAGTGAAAGGAATGCAGAACCAAACTATAAAATAATAATGGGCACCGGGGCAGGGAAGAGAGGCAGGGGAGGGTAGAGGGTGGTGGAGAGGGGGGCATCAGAGACACACATCTGCAAGGGAGGTGGGAGGTGGTGGTGTAGATGTTGTGTGTGTGTGTGTGTAGGGCGAGAGGTCCGGGGGTGGTGGGTGGGGGGAGGGGGCTGGGGTCCTGAAGCAGAGCCCTCATCTGACCCCTGGATGTGCTGTTAAAGGCAGAGCGTAGCAAGCAGCCCAGGCTGGCACCACATCAAAAGCCTGACAGATGAAGGGCAAAGGTCAGTTTGACCTGGGCGCTAAGTTGCTGCTAAGCCTCTTAAAGCTAGAGGAGAGGTGCAGTAACAGGGAGAGAGAGAGGCAAACGAGAGGGGGAGAGACCGAGAAGGAAGGAAGGGAGTTAGTGAGACTACGAGCAAGGAATATCATTCACAACTCCCTCCTCCATTGCGATAATCAAAGGAAAGATAAAAAAAAAAAAGTCAGTCATGTCGACAGTAAATACAGATTTACAGAAGTCAGGCGAGATAACATTAAGTACCTTGTGCAAAATTGTCGCGCAAGGGGCATACTTCATCTAAAGCTAATAAACCAACATCCCCAAAGCCTGTTTAAAGCAGGTTTTCATAATCACCGAAAATAAACTACAATCAGGACAATGAGACAGACAGATGGAGTCCTGAGGCATTTATCTGCTTTAAACATTTTTCCCTTAGAAGCCACCAACTTATCAGGAGCTTGTCAACACAGTGACACCATTCTTTCAAATGAAACGCTAATGCACTGATCTGAGCACGCAGCGCCAGTATCTGTTCATGAAATCTGAGGGTTGATCAAACGGTTCAGTACATCCAGTTCAGTGTATACCTCGGCAAATAAGTGGAAATCATCACAAGTACTCACATAACAAGGATGCAAACACAGTGCAGCGGCTTCCAACCAGAGGAGCTATGACAAAGCAAAGCAAATAACACCACGAGGGGGGAAAAGGCAGACAGGATTTAAGGGGAGATGAAAAAGAGGGAGAAAAAAAACAACAAGAGTCAAAGTAAAACTTTGAAAAAGTCCAACTGATCTCCAAAAGGGAAGTGGACATATTCCACAATGCAACAGGACAGGAAATGCCTACTGTGAGGATAGGGCTCCCCTCTGGACCCCATTAAGGGAATGCATGAAATTAATAGTGACATCATGTTGCTTGGTCAACAAACGCAGGTTGATTGATGAAGACAAACGGTCAGGGTGATAGCCAGTTGTTGGCTTTCCCTGGGAGATGCCATTTTCAGCCAGCCTCTACTTCCAGCTTGTGGAAGGGATATGGGCTGTCTAGCCAGCCCTGTTCGAATGCCTCAACTGTCACTCAAACTCACTCTGGGGTTGTTTTCAACACTTGTGTAAAGTGCTGAAAAAACAATATACTCCAGGTGTGATGTTAAGCATTGAAACATATATCATCCTGATGGAGGGAAAGGGGGGTATAGTAAATATGAACGTGTTGCATTTTCATGTTTTCTGGCCACTCAGTTTTTTTTGCTACAGGGTAAAAGTTAGTTTAACAAAACATACAACAGCTCTAGTAATGTTTTAATATTTCTTTCCATACTCAATATATATGTCTGGCAGAAAATCATTTATTCAGCCTCAATATCCATCTCCACAGCCATGTGTATCATCTGTGTGATCTTGAGGGATTCTTAAGCCAGGTGGGATGTATAATATCTCAAACATGTTCTGCGTCTGTCTCCTCCAATTTAGCTTGCAATACCTCGACAGGGAGGCCCATTTAGAAGGCATCCTGACAAGAAGCCTGAACCACCTCAACTAGCTCCTTGTAGCGCGTAAGTGCTGCGGTGATACTCAAACCTCTTTGTGGATATCTGCACTCATCACCCTGTCCATAAGGGTGAATCCAGACACGCCACACAGGAAGTTCATTTTCCTGTCATTACCCAGGGCCTATTACCAGAGGTGAGAGTTGGCCTGTAGACAGACTCATAAATCAAACATCTGCATTAATGTGGACACCGCACCAATCTGCCTGTTGATCTTGGGTCGGTCGGGCTTTTTAACTACCTCAGCGACCTGTGCCAGAGAGCTGGGGAAGGCTTCCCTTCTAATCTTCACGCTTTTGAGGTCGTGTCTGTTGGATTCAGGAGTTTCTCAAATAGTTATTTTTAACTGCCTCACTATATATCTAGTTGAGGTCAGCAAGGCCCAAAATCAGACTCTTTGAGCCAAACCAAAAGTCCTACTGAGAGCCTTTCCCAAACTGTCTGTTGATCTGGAGGTTCCTTCAGAGACCTCATAGACCGAGGCCTGTGTCAGGAGTTCCTGGTTCACCCATATATTTGGGTTTATCAGGTCTTATGATCCAGCTTACCAGGAATTGGTAGTAAGACACTGCAGGTGCTGGTTTAGCATAAAGATCTAAATCTAGATCTTTGGTCTCAGGTGTTTTATTTTACTTTCTTATATAGCTTTGCAATCAAACCTATGTAACATATACAGTACATATCTGTATAGCATTGATAATGCCGTTGAATTTCAAAGACTTCAATTAACCGATGCAATAACACAATAACTCTTAAGCTGTGTTAGAATGAAAATCTCTTTCATATTACAGTTGTTGCATGCTTTCCTTCACACACACTTAATACAAGCCAGATTTCAGGTATTGCATTTTAACAGACATGGAAACATAATTTTTTCCTCAAGGTGCTGTTGTGATGAGGTTCCAGTGATATACAACTGTTTCCATTCATCTTGAATGCTATGCAGCTGTTGAAAGAACTTAACTTTGATTTAGTAAATATCTCTGCACATCTAGTGTTCTGAGCATCAAAGATGTACGTGAGCAGATATCAAAGCATCCTCCTGTATATCCTTGGCAGCTAGACTGCATTTCCATCTCACGTATGAAGCAGAGTTACAAAGTGGAAATTACACTGCAAACCCTTTACTCAGGCTACAACAACCTCTGACTGAGGACATTATTTGCAAGATGTGACGGAATGTTTGCTGTTTACACAGAAATGATATAAGGCTTAAACATTATTCTGACAACCAATTTTCTTTATTTTAATTTTGTTTGCGTTTTAAGTTTAAATACCGTCCTTCATACATCCTATAAATGCAAATGAAAGCCTTTTACATGAGGCACAATGAAACACATATTCCAAGACATTTAAAAGAAAAATCAAAAAGGCTTATATTTGAGAACAATGGAGTGAATCCAAGGCTATCAAGACTCTCAACTAAACAGTGAGTGTTAACTTACTTATTGTGAGAGATCAGAGGTGAGACAACAATGACCTAGTGAGGAAATAGGACTGAAGAGCCTGCAGTTTACTCGATGCCGTATGATATGGAAATTGGTGCCACCAGTGTGTTGCACATGCTAAACTGTGCCACCATCTGCTTCGAGACCTGGGACCAACCCAAACCACAGGACAGTGGCTCAAACACACAACTCAAGATGGCAGCCGGTCCGCAAACACAAGCCACAAAGCTACTCTGAGTCTAAAAGACGCAGGACTGAAAGATGGAACCGCTTTAGTTTTGACATGGTGACACAAACATTGAGCTTTTGGGACAATGCCAGTGAGGCTCAGCCAAGCAGGATATTGCCCGTATGGTCATCCTACTAAGACTTTGTGAGCAACTACATTTGATATTTCAAAGAAAGATGAAGGCAGAAGCTGGCGGCAAGTTAATACCAATATAGAATAGCAAAGGAGCAAACTGCTCCATTTATGTTCTTGTCCACATGCTGGTATGGGGGAGATCACTCGGCCGGTCCCACAGGTATAAGATGTTCTCAGTTGTAGTTTCATGGACAAATAACAAAGATCCAACATCAGATAAAGGCATTTGGCTCTTCGGAACAGAGTGGGAAGCCCAGTGCGGCACAAGAGGCTGTCCTTCACGAGCGGAACCATTCTCCACACTTGGCACTGACATAAAAGCAGCTTCTACTCCACTGAAGTACTCAAACATACATACATAGACACAAAGAGATAGATGCGCGCACACACGCATACGTGCATGCCTGCACACACAACCCCCCAACACACACACACACACACACACACACATACACACACACTGCAGGAAGTATGCCTGTCACGGACACGCAAGGAAGGGAGGCAGCGAAAACAACTTTCTGTCGACAGGAATAAGAAAAACAACAGTTGAAAGAGGGTCTGCATGAA
Organism: Clinocottus analis; assembly: GCF_023055335.1. Taxonomy (NCBI): domain Eukaryota; kingdom Metazoa; phylum Chordata; class Actinopteri; order Perciformes; family Cottidae; genus Clinocottus; species Clinocottus analis. Next base: position 19,548,430 of record NW_027175820.1, on the reverse strand, counting down.
GAGAGAGAGAGTGCGAGACAAAGGCATTCGCTCCGTCAGAACTCATCAGTCTGCAGAGGCAAAATATGTAAGGGAGATGCAACCATATGAGCGCTGTCACTGTCCTGAACACAAGACAGAGGGGACAGGCTGGTGGAGAGCGGACTGAGAGCGAGAGGAGAGAAAACCTTCAGTGGAAAGCTTCCACATCAACAGAGACATTGTCAGGTTGTTGAGGTTTAAGTGTGTCTGAGATACAGGTATACACAGCAGTCATCGGACTGAATAGAGGCGCAAACACAATGCTGAAACAAACTTTCTAAAGGAAATGAGCAGGCACTATGAAATGGAGGTGTTTAAAGCTTGGTAATGAGTTTCTTTGCCCAAAGGCACACGGCTGCTAACGAGAAACAGACAGAAGAGAAACACATTGGAGAGCTAGTCAGTGAGGGCCAGATTACCCTCAGGCCTCCAGGGCCACTCTCCAGAAAAGAAGATAAAAGAGCTTATTAATAGCCCTTAGATTTACATGCACTAAGTGGATGTTTATGTTGGAACTTGCTGCTTATGTGTGAACATCCAACAACTGTAAACAGTGCCATTCAAGTCCCATTTCCCTTACATCATTGATATTGTTTCAACTCACAAAATAGATGGCCAGAGTTCAAAAAACATAATTTGTGCATTATCTTTTAAGTGGTTCCACAGTTTGGTTTCCCCAAAGCGGTAATCAAGAAGCTTCATTGTGCACTTCCTCTTCTGCCTCTTCACGTTACGCTGACTTCAGTATAAACAGCTGAGAAAGGGCAGTCCGACAGAAGCCCTGTTGTGTTAGTATGGCGGCTGGGCCTATGCACTATTACACACAATAATTATCTGAAGCACAACACTGATGTCAAACAAACTGGTCATCCAGCAGGTTTCATTTATGGCTAAAATCACTTCTTTTTTCTTTTTTTTTACTTTATCCAACGTTACTTTACCCAATATTATTCCTCAACCTCAACAGCCGCATGGCTCAACCACAAACTTGATGGATGTGACTTAATGTCATTGTGAGACTTCCTTTGTGTCTCGTCGACTGAATGTAAGAAAAGTATGTGGGCCGAGCATTGCTGTTAAGTGGTAGAACACGATACCTGAATGAGTCAGAATGAGCATAAACAGAGCAAATGAATAGAAACCTATTTGATTTCCTCCACCCCCCAAACATTACACCATTGTATTAAAACACTGGGAAGCCCCTCATCCACTACATGAAAGAGAGCCACTCAAGAGGAGTGGGGTTCATGGGGAAGCATACAGCGCATGTCCGTAACCCCTACTGCCTTTTATTGGACAAATATAAAATTAACAACAGTCAGGAGCTGTAATAGTGAGCCAGGCTGCTTCCAACACAAATTTCCAATTTGAGGTCAACTGTATGGTCCTATAAAAGTTTACAGGGCTGCTTAAAGAAGAGCTGTCACTTTACAAGAAACAAACTTTTCTAATTAATCTTCACGCTAATAACCCCCGATCTTTTAATGCGCCTCAAATTTAATACATGCCCCTATTAAAGGTAAAAAAAGAATGAAAAGACCAAACTACTGGCTATTGACATAAATCAATAAAAAAGTGGCTGTTAAATTTTCCTTTCTGGGGCAACTAATAGGAAAACTGTAAAAGTACAATACACAAGAAAGAGAAGTGACCTAGCTTTTAGCGTTACATTTTATACAGCCCTTCTGCTCACGTTAAAATCTGCAACTTGTCAAAATGTGCAATTGGGGCAATAGCACATGGAGTGCCAATAGTAGAGCTGGCTGGAAATTATTCAGACCATTAACAGAGAGAGAATAATGGAGTAAAACACACATGTGGAGGGGGTAATATGAACTTGTATAAATAGCGAAAGGTACAATTTGTTGTTCCTGTTCCGGTTGCATTCAGGGTTTTTACATTTTTTTAATTTTATTTCAGATTTGTCATTATAATGTATGCAAAGTGTGTTGGAAGTAAACCTGTAATACGTAACAGATCCATTAAACATATAGCACATGTGGACAGGGATTGTCGAGGTGTTAATGGACTGGTTGACACAAGCAACATGTTCAGGATTCCAGGTTGGAGTGTTCTCAAAGTGTGTAAGGACACGGCAGCTTTGTTCTGCCAGGACATCAAAGGGACGACCCGAGCTATTTGAACAATGAGTCCCATCTATATATAGAGGAAGTGATGGACGAAGAGAGCCGGACATGTATGAGGTCACTGTCAGAATTAAAGGAACATCCATGCCAACATCCATCAAGTGATGAAAGAAGTGCAAATACTTCATCCCTGCCAGTACAGGGTCAGTGACTAGCTTCTGAGTATGGCCCCTGCCAAACCACTAAGAGAACTAAGTCACCTTTAAATACTGACTCGGCTATAACTCAGGTTCCCAAACGGAAAGAATCGGGGAGCTTTTACCTTTTTAAGCCCTGTCCATCTAGCAGCAGGGCCGGGTCCGATAACATGTGAGACATCTCCTAGATACGATCACAAGAAGATTAAGCTCCTGTATCAGAGATTAGGCTAAGTTTGTTTTCTCTCATTTGAACCTAGGTGGGGATAGTCCCTGGGCCTGTCCTCTCCTCCCCCCCCAGGCCTGGGCATAATGCCATTAGTGGTGTTTTGTTGACAGCAGGCAACGGTAAATGAGGCCCCGCTTTAATCAGCGGCATGCCGGGCTGGTGTCAGAGTTCCCCAATGTCTCCCAGGTGAAAGATGAGCAGGGAGAGAGGTGTTGTCTCCACGTTAATTAAAACTGCTCCCCTCGCGCGAGGATTCTGCGTTGCTACCACCAACCCGCCCCTCAAACCACGGCTGTACTCTCAGCATAAACACTAGCCATTAGCTGGGAGAGTAGAGAGAGGGGCCAAGCAGCAAGGGGTGTAATTAATCAGACTAAGATCATGTTCTAACCACTTAAAAGCAAGAGGGGGGCATTTACCTACAGGGAAAACAGGTCTGTTTTGGTTTACATGGCAAGTGAAATGCATAGGAGGTGGTTATTTTCGAGAGTGGATACACCAGTAAGGGAGAGAAGAATTTTATAAACTTTTTCTGAACAATTAACTTTGTTTTTCTTGTAAGGACTTGTCTTTACTCCATAGAGAAATACTAATACTATGATATCGGATTCCAGATGCCATTTTCATCTCCATTTTTGGTCAACACTCAGCTGTTAGTTGAATTGCCTCATCCTGTACTCTCCCTTCTTCCATTTCTTTCTCATAACAATACAGTACAGTCCATGTGAGAGGGACAGGAGACACTGTCCCAGCGTTGCTATTTACCCAGAAATCCCATCCTCCACAGCGGCATCCTGTTCCCTTGAAGTGAGACATCCTTTCTTGGGGGATCAACTGGATGAACCAGACACAGAGATGCGGACGCTGCTTTAGCCTGGCCATGCCCAGTTACAATAACACTATCATGCTGTTCGTCCCAGCAGCCTGTCCTGATACACCAGCCCCATCCCAGCCAGGAGCACCAAGCAGGAGGCCTGCTGCGCCCTCGATCTGGCCTGGGCTGATGAGACAAAGAGTGCGGAGGGGGTTCGTCGGCGAGTCCCCCGCTTCCCTCCCGTACACTATGAAACCTCCCGGCCTCTGATGCAAATGAGGTGGTGGGGCAAAGGGAAAAAAACAACATGAAGGGGAAAAACGGACACAAAGAAGGGATGGGAGGGGAAAAGGCCTCCTAAAGCAGCACTGAGGGCCTTTTCAAATCCCGGCAGCAGTGGGTGTCAATCAAGCGGTCAGCGTTAACAATGTTAGGCCAGAACAAGCAGGGGTAATGTCCTCTTTGCTCAACCCAACCCCCATCACCAGCACCTCCCCAACTCCCCACCTTCCACAAGCCCCTTGTGACCACATGAATCTGACTAGTGACAGCTCGCCATCCTGTAATTTGCCAATTTGCACGCATGTCAAAAAGCCAGACCATAGTGAATTATGGCCACAAAACGGGGATAGGCCGAAAGAAGTGCAAGAGATCTGCAACACAGGAGAGGATAATGGAGATGACGGGGCAAACAGCAGGATGAAATAGGTTTGAGTGAAGGCTGCTTACACAGTGTGTGTGCCTCTGTCGTAGTGAACACTTGACTCTCTTGATATCTGCATACAACGGTCTGGTGGGTCTTGTTCCTATTTCTTGTATAATTGAGTGTGTACGGATGAAACACTTGTTTATGTGAGTCCGTAAGATGGTGTCTTCTCTGACGAGACCATTTGCCTTATAAGCACCGGTGTGACGAGTCGGACAAATCTGTCTGAGACTGCTGTGCTGAAAAGTGGAAGATGCGGGTGATTATCCATGGCTGAGCCATTATTCTGAAGCATCATCAATATAACAAAAACAAAAACATTGTGTAATGATATGAACTTATGGACACCTTACTGGCGCAATCCAGTCCAACTTGACGTGTATTTTTGCCAGTGGAAAAAGGACATATACCTTTAATGTTCATACGTGCATGTCCAACTAGTACACACCCCCCACACACACATACACACACGCTAACATAAGAGAGAACCATGAAGCCTATATAAATCTCTATCAGGAGGCCAGCCAACCTTTCTGCCCCTTGCTGCTGAAAACCATATAAGTCTAAGGAAGCAGAAACACATTTTCTGGATAGTTGGCAGCAAATGTCCCATAATGGTTTGGACTGGGTAACTTTCTAAATGTTATTTTTATTGCTGGGTCTAAAAGGTAAGGGGGGGGAAAAAAGAGTGGCTGACAAATTCACCCTGAAAAGCCTACAATTGTGTTGCACGTCAACGATGCAAAAGAGAACAGAGCCAGCCGATGAGGTGCCATGAAACCCCAGCCCACACAAACATGTGCTGACAACCAAAATAAACATGCAGCGAAGCAGTTTTGTACACATACACAGAAATAACAGCACTGCATCGTCACATTGACATGAAGTCACGTCCTACGAAACCCCAAAAATCACAAGCTATCATTGCAACATGTCATTTGGCAATGCAGTGGCTGAGTCTGCCCTTTACACTTGTTTAGCAATGTTTTACGTCTCCAGAACAATCGCGATCGCTGATGAACATCTGACAATGGGGCATTCGAAGCTGTCGGAGAATCTCAAACCATCCGTGAAAGTGAAAATGAGAAGCAATTCTGTTAAACACTCCACATTATGATGGCTATTTACCACACCATTGTAACTTTAAAGGGTGCACCTTTAAACGTCTCACAAAGTAATCTCGCCTCAGGTCCAGTTCACTGAATTCTCCACCACTGGCCTTACAATCTGTCTTGCGTTACTTGCCTTCCCAAGTGTGAGATGTGAGAGGACTGAAAGGAGGACAAAGCTGACATTGCTCGTGGCTATTCAAAGTTGTGTCATTTACTCATGGGTAAGGACTTCACATGGCCACTGAGCATGATTGCTCGGGGAGTAAAAGTGAAAGGGTTTGTGCTGAGTGTAGTTTAGCGGCCTGGTGTCCCTCGGGGCCTGAGCCCTGAATGTGTTGTGCAGAGCCTTTAATATTTGAATAGTGTACAGTACGTGCAGGTAAGAGCTGTGTGCTGGCTTGAGACGACAGAAAGTGGAGGATGACTGTAGGATACCAATCCGCACCAGAAGTAGCAGTAAGCACGGTTTTTGAGTGGTCAGCTCGTAGTCACTGGAGGGTTGCAGCCGGATCTTGACAGAGATGCAGTAACACGACTGAAATGTCCAACTTGAGAAAGGAGGTTATGTTTCTTCAATATTTTTCTTTTTTCTTTTCAAACAAGGGAAGTTGGTAAGAAAATGACCAGTGGAACCCTGAGCAACAAGATATATCACTAGTGGCTTTGGACAAGGGGAAGTTATCGTTTTTAAACAAATGTTTGCTGGCACTGCATTTTCCTCTTCATATTTGAAGATTTGAAACTGACTGCATCATCACACTTAATCTTTTGTATACTGTACTCAATAAAAACCACCAAAAAATGTAGTTTAAATATTTTTAAGTTCCCAGATTTGTTTTCCTCTTCTTCACTCATTTCATCTTGTTCCCTTGTAACTGCATGCTATACAATACAAACAGTAAAAACTGTACGAGCGAAAATCCCCTGAGTTACGCTGTACGCTGCCGGCAATAATAGAAAGCACTTTCAATATGGTTACAGTGGTTTGAATTTTTAAATACAAGTTGCACAAGGATACCGTAGTAGTAGTAGTAGTCAAAGTGCAGAGAAAGAGTTCATTTACCTGAAATAAAAATAAAAACAGAAACAGTTACTCTCATCTCATGCACACTTTGTCTCACATAACACAGCATAACCAACCGTAGCTCTGCTCCTCATATATTCTTTTGCTCTTACTGCATGTCCTAACAATAAATATCTGCCTTCACCCACAATGTCAGGCCACAGGTTGGTTTCCTTCGGGGTAATTGATGTGAGGGTTCTGCTGAAACCAACCCTGCACGCATTTCAAAGAGGTGAGCAGGAAATCGGGCCATCGGAGGCGGAACGCTGCATTCCTATCGCTCAGCTTGGGTCAAAATCTCTGGTAGAGTCAGGATTTGTAGCTTAAAGGCTGTCAGAAATGATCACTTTGCTCCGCGACTGCATCCCCGCCCTGACACAGCCCACCCCTTTGGTTAAGATAAAGGATGTACCCCAGCAGATTCGGTGACCTGCTCTCTCTTTCGCCGGCTCGTTCTGCTCTCGGCTAAACACAGTTCAGGTTGTGGAGGCAAGTGCAACCGCTGTCGTACAGCGGGAAAGAAAGGCAGAGTTACTGGATATTTCCCAGGGAGCCAGGGTGGAGAATCAGTTTCCATTTCACCATGACCTTTCTCCGGTCCCAACGGTGGTCAGCTCCACCACTACCTCCTTCCTCCCACATCCCCACTGAGCAGCCTCCGCTCCACTGCTGTCTTTCTTTTTTTTTTTCTTCGTTTGTCAACCTATCCATCTCACACTTTTTACTCGAATAGGACAGAACAACCCCCCCAACACACACACACACACACACACACACACACACACACACACACACACATACACGTCCCACCAACAAAGAGATCAAATTCCCATAGCTCATCTATCTTCTCATCAGCTGTTTACACCGATATGAATGTTAGCATTGCACACAGTGCAAATGCGTAACTAATATGCAACTGATGAATACTAAGAAAAGTACTTATAAACAACTACATATCAAATGAAGGACCACCAACTACATCTAAATAAAGCTGTAATTGCAGTGAATGTTTTCCTTCAGGATGGGAGTCATCTCTTTCCAACACCCAAGCTATTCTTAGTGTCTGTTAGTATTGTTTTCAGTCACCAAATGTCACTTTCGTATGAAAACGCATCTGATGGCCTTCTCGTATGCCAACAATGCCGGGAAGCTGTTCGTCACACGGCTGACCGGTCAAACTCTGCACAGTCTGACACACTCCGGACACACCCTTCACTCTAACTGTGACCATTTATATATACCTTTTCCATTCGCTGTTTAGGTACATACAGCAGTTTGCGGTCAAATCCTTTGAGAGGCAGACATTTATAATGATAATAAAGCCATGCAAGTGCCAAAACCCAAGCAGCCAGGCAATGTGACAAAATCTAATCATGGTTTAAAGACAAAGCGTTCTTAAAATATTTCTCTTTCACTTTTAAATTCTAGTAGAAACATTTTCCTCTACTAAAAAAAAAGAGGGAAAATAATTGCCTAAACAATCTGGTGTGGCATATCAACGCCAACAACTACCACCAGAATACCCAGTGTAGGAAAGTCAGTGGCGTTGACCAGTGCCCAGTCACAGCCACAATCCATAATTATGCACTCTCCTTGTCAAAATTTGTGTCACTTTCTTATGTGAAAAATACAATAAACGGGTTAAAAGAAAAGCAAAGTTGAAACAAACAAAATAAAACTCAACTTTCAATTCCACCCAGATGAGAAGTTCTAGAAAAGCTCAGAATCATAGAAAGCATGAAAGTCTACAGTTACATGGCAACTGACGGATTGACTGATCGAATCAGCTGAGGCGGTCAAAAGCTCAATAACACTAAATACTAAATGCACCTCGGCTGTTTTGTCACTGTTTGGTCAACTGCTGTCAAGACAAACAATGAACAAGATACAACTTGGTGAGTTGAAAAGATATTTCTATTTCCATCCATTATATTTTTGTCATAGTGTCAATCTGTAATTATTGAAAGATGGTGACATGATGGACACCAGCCTGGTCTCGCTCCCAGGCCATCAAATACCGACATTTGTGCAGTGGCCCTCGATGTCTTCATACCAATGCATAAGACAGCCCTGTCAGACCAGGCTTTCAACTAAATCCAGCGTAAACCCATCCATGTCATTATTAGACCGGTCTAGTGTTGAGAGCGAGAGGGCGGGGAGGCAGATGAGCCAAACAAGTACACGACTTTTACTCGAGACTGCCGTTCGTGTCCCACGTGAAATCAAAAGTGGAGTTTTTTCGTCATGCTCGTGATGAAGCCACATAACATAATATCTACACTGCAAAAACTTAAATCTATGAAATATCTTAAATCAAGGCATTATACGCTTGTTTTTTGATTGACATGATATTTCTTCTTATCAGGCAGTTTTAATTTTAGAGCGTTTCACTTGTTTTAAGAAGTCTTGGCAAGTCAAATTTTCCTGTTCTGTTGGCAGATAATTTGTCTTATTTCAAGTAATACTTCCCTCATTTTATTACTTTTTTTCCTTGTTTTTGGAAGCTGAATTTTTGCAGTGTATAGCTCACGTAACGTCAAAAGAAAGCCCATGATGTTTTTGTTTTTTCTGACTTTAACCACTATGTTAAACGTGCATGAACCTTCTGTGTCAAGATACTACATGCAAAAGGCGCCAAGGGCTTCTACCCAAGAGGCAAAATATGACGAGTAGAGTTGAGATCATTTTCTCAGTGGATTGGGCCTCACTTGTTTCTGCTTTAAATGTAACTGAGGATCACACAAATTAGGTAAGTATGGTTCACTCGATTGTGAAAGGTCACTTTTGCAAGAAGCGAGAGAAAATGTAAACACCTATATTAAAGGACTGAGGTGGCGGGTAGTGGATTCAACTTTCCAAAAACAGACAGCGAGTTGATCATGAAATGTGTGTAAGACATGTGGTGAATCAAATCAAAATCCCACAAAATAACAGCTTCTTCAAAAGGCAGGGAGCAAACGCTATAAATGAAAAGAATTTTAACGGCAAACAGAAAGAAGATGAAGAGTTGTGTCTGCACATATGGTCATTAAACGTGAACTTGAATTTCTGTTCCCTGAGCTGCTGAAGTAATTGGACTCTTGGAAACATTTACATTGGACTCACTTGTATTCTTTGATGAGCAGTCCTTTCTTTAGTACAGACAGTATTTTGATGTAGTGACATCTTTTCTTTTTTTTTTAACAACTGCACTAGTTTTACTTTTTGATTAATTCATTTTGTTATTATCACACTCAAAATGCGTTGTTAACAGCCAAAACCTTGTGCCAAATTTTTGTGAATTATGATTATTTTTCTCCACATTTAAATAAATTGTGGACTATTAAAAGATACAGTAAAACATGTGTGATATAAATGTAACTTAAATAAACAAATACTGTAGTTGTATTAGGTGTATTAGAACAAACTGGCACGGCAGTCTCTATTGGCGTGGATTGCTAAAATATAGTCAGCATTGTGTCAATCATTTTCACTCTCAGTCAAATCCATGGACATGCTCACAAGGACTTATTCTCGTCTTTATGTGTAGGAGATGATACAAAAAATTTTTTAAAAAATCAGAGGGCGCACACAGACAGACAGCTGAAGAGTCACCTGTGACATCATTCTGCAGACATGCATGCCCAGCGCTCCAGCAAAAACAAACCTTCAGCACAGAAAATAGAGAGGCAGCCTAATCGCCCCAACGTTTGCGCTCCACATACATTGATAAATGAAGCCATTGTGCAGTGATTATCACAGTTATTCATAGCCTCTTTGCTATGGGGATTGGACATTTGTTGCATTACATAGGAGCAGACACTGCCGGGCATAGCGAATATTTCCCTGTCACTGTGTATTACAGGCTAGCCAATGACATTTATAAATACTTGGTAATCTGCTCTGCTATATGCGTCGTGTTATTAAATTGTCATTTTTTTTAGGGGCAACTGGGCCAAGCCTGTGATTAATTGAATACCATTAAGTTGAGGTGGATCGTGCCTGTTTATAAATGCTGCTTTTACGTTACAAATTAACAGACATATTATAATAAATTACTTTTGGTGGTGTTAAGTGTTTGCATTACTGATTGTCTGTAAAAGAAACACAAGAAATATGGAAACATTATTTCTTTATTATTTCTAGTGACACTGTAATAAAGAATGATTTAAAGAGTTAGCCGTCAGACCGGACACATAGACATTATGCAGTGTGTGTTGCTGTGCTGTAATACTGTGTGTGTGTGTGTGTGTGTGTGTGTGTGTGTGTGTGTGTGTGTGTGTGTGTGTGTGTAAGCTGCAGACATGGGAGAAACAACAGACCAGCTCTGGTAAGCATCAGGCCAAGACATTTGGCTTTTTCTTCATTTCGGAGTGGGACGAATGAGCTCCGAGTTGTGTTTCAACTCCACCACGTAACCTCACACATAAACTACAGCCTGCAGACAGACCTGTTTGCTGCAGAGCGCACCAACTTGTATCTACACGGAGCCAAAGATGGTCGTTTTGTAGTCAATCAAAACAACTAAGATAGCAGCATAACCTTGATTCTAACTTCAGTTAAAACTACTGCTCTCAGCAGTAGAGCTGCTAAATCAGACGGTGGGAGCAGGGTGAGAGGACAGAGAAGTGGATCTTGTGTTTTTGATGGGCAATTTATTCCGGGGGTTTCTAAGGAGCAATTGAGTCAATGGGCCAGGTTACGTTCCAATAGGTTGTGCGCTTTCGTCTGCACTACTCGAAGCCTATGGCAATACAACAGAGGATTTAAGGCCAGTTTAGACGCTGGTGAAAGTACAGAGAAAAAAAAAATGACAGAGACAGGAAACACAACACTACATCTTGCGAGAAGAGATATGGAGTTATGTCATGCCGTGAAGGCATTACAACCACTGTCATCTGTTACCTCTATCTATTACCCTCTTTAAGTCCACTCTTAGTGGACGATTTGGCCAAAGTCCTGTTGCTCCTTAGAATAGCATCTCCACTGGCAAAGCTTGGCATGCTGCACTGAGCTCAAGACTCTTTCACAACTCTTTAATGAGAGCATTGGATTTTATGTTTACATTCCGTTCCCCCCCTCACCACCTCCTCATACCCACTCCCAACTCCGGCACTTCGGCAATTCCCACTCCCGCCTCATGATGGCCGCCTGTCTTTGGTGGTTTGCAATTAGCATCCTTCACGAGGTTCCGCTTTATTGGCTCTGCCAAGCTAAAACCGGAGCGGGCGCAAGCGATGGCATGTCACCGTTAGTCGGCGGGGTTGGCGGAAGGAGAGATTTCACTGGGATTTACTGTGTCAGTTCGCAGGCGGTGGCCTGCGGGCCCCCTCTCCTCTTCTGTAAATCCAAACAAACTCTAGTTATTGCAGCCTCAGTGAAAGCTGACTTGGATCTGAGGAGAAAGCCTGCCTGCCACTGAACCCCGAGGGAATGAGCGCCCGGTAGCCTTAAACACCTCTCCCTCGCTTCTTTCCCTCCCAACTCGCCATTGCCCCATTCCACGGACCCTCTACTCCTGAGCTTTGACAGAAGGTATGTATTTTAGGAGAAACCCCTGGTGTTGTGATGGACACGCAAGCCCTGTTTGAAATGGAAACCCACACATTTTGCCCTTCCAGGGAGCACCGTGAATATCCCAACAGAGATGGCGAAAGGAAATGGAACAAGTGAAAAAAATAGCTATTTTTATTGAGGTTTTCCTTTCAAAAACACAAGTAAATATAGGAACGACACATCCTATTCAGGATATGATGCTGTGTAGTGCTATAACCTCAACAGAGTTGCCCACTGACCACCACAGGCGTAGATAGTTTATTTTTTCTCATATCAACTCTGACTCTTGTATACACTGACAACACATGCTGGCTTAGATAACCAAGAAAGAAGAAAAAAATGATAACAGAAATGAATGTAATTCATGAAAAGAGATAAACTGAGCCACACACAAGCTTATCCTCTAGTGTGTGCAGCGCTGCCTTGCATTCACCGTCTACCGTCTCTTTTCCCTTCAACCTCCATTTATTTCACACAGAAGAAGAATAGCATATGTTTATCCATGTGTGTGTGCATACTACGCACTTAAGTGTTCGTCTATGTTAGCGTTTTTTTTTTCTTTCTTTTTTGCATGTCTGGGTGTGCAAAGAAAATGATGTGGCACACTCCATCCTCCCTATAACTCACCTGGACTGATAAAGAGAGCAAAGGAATCGTTTCCTCCGCCGCCTCCTCATTCAAATGGGCTGGCGTCTGTAAACAAGAGCTGCAGTTATCCATGTAGCGGTCAGATAAGAGGGGAAGGAGACCTCCGGAGTGATGGATCACGAAGGGGCTCCCAGTCCTCTTCTCTTCCCAGCACCACCCTGCCACCTTAGGATAATAAACAGCCGTGGAGCAGGGGGGCAGATAAGCGCCATCACTCACGTTGGCCGGGCTGATAAGACACAGACGCTCTCTGTCACCCGCCATGACATTTGTTTTTCATTCCACTTCAGACCGAGGGAGAAGTCAACCTGTTTCATCTCATCAATGGGCTCCACTCAGGATCCCCCGCTGAGTGCGTGCCACCCTTTGACACTGATGGCAGTCAGGTGACTGACTGTGTCACGCTGAACAGAAGAAGAATGGACTGCAGCCTGCGTGTTTTCACCGCTTCATTCACAACTACAGTGCCGTATGGCAAGCAAACAAGCACGGGTGGAAACAAAAGAAAAGGTTTAAACTCACAAATTAATTTGATGAAATTGAAAGAGGATGTGATGTCAACTCTTCCCCTCTGCTCGGTGCAGTTACTGATATAGCACAGCCGCATATTTTCCACTGAGGGTGTGTACAAAACATGCCCACTTTGATGAATTGCGGCTTTATTTCTAAATATGTGGTTACAGTTAAACAAAAGGCCTTGTACACCCAAGGTACTTAAGAGACCCGAGTCAAAACCATCTGATACTGAGTTCTATTAACAGTCTCTTAATTTTGATTACCTTTACCTGAGCTATTTTTACGCCTCATATGTCATCTTAATGGAGCGACTGGGTGAGGCTTTAGAGAAAGAAACATGTAGGAAAACAGAGGTTGGTTTCTATTTTACTCCGGCTGGCTATAAAACCAAAGTTAGGCATGAATCAATGTGAAATCTCCTTGAACAAAAAACTTGAGTTACAAGTTGTAAATTATGCATTGGAGACTAATATTTCTGATGGGGTACATAAAATCATTATTTAAGTCATTTTGTATTTTGGCACCTTTAATTCCCTAAAAACGCAGAGGCCTATCAGAGGGAATATGCAGTCATTGTAAATCTGCCTGCCCTAACATTGCCTCTACCAGGGTCACCTACAAGTCACGGATTTGAGAAGGTATAAAATGGTTACTTTATAGCTATCCCAATTGTTATACGTTAGAGTTATGTGCATTGTATTACCACTAATGAAGGGCGTAAATTCTCAGTTTACGACTGGACCTTTACGGGGGGGTTGTAAAACACACGCTTTTTGCGTTACTTGCGTTTGTCACCGGACTTCTGGAGTTCAGACTGCACACACTGTTTCCATTAGTCATGGGCCGCTCCTCCGAGAGGCCTCCGTCTGCAGTAATGGGTCCGGGCCGTGAGAGAGCTAAATCCCGTCCGTCGGTCACGGATGACATTTAACAGACAGGGCCCAACTTCCTGTGATCAGAACAGCAGAAACCATGAAGCTAATCCATTGCACTCACAAATCCCTCATCCTCATGCACTGGATGTCAAAAGTGGACAGCACCTGATAGTTGTAGGACAACGATCACCTGCGCTGACCCCGACATCTCAGTTCATATGTCCAGACACAGTCCTCGCGAAACACGGGATCTGTTTAATGCACCTCGCAGCTCCAAAGGCTCTGCTATCTGGTCAATGTTTTAATTCAGAGCAACTTATTGGATGAGTGGATACATTTGTAAAGATGAAGCCCGCACCACTGGAGTGCTGGCAACATGCTATGTTTAAAGAGACCCAGAGGGTAAAAGTCAATGTAAGAGTAAGACGTTAGAGAATAGCTTTCAACGATTGCTATTTTTTTCACACTAATGCAAGTCTAATGTCCGATATCAAAATAGTCAAATATAAAACTCACACTTTGTTTGAACTAACCTGCATTAGTTGGCTTTGTATCGATGACTCATGTGACAGGTCTTGGTATTTACACCTTGTATTCTTTACAGATAGAGAGTTCCCCATTATGTCATCACATTTATGGGGGTACTTTGCTCTTCAGCAAGTCATGTTTATAAACACCGGAGCTCTGAAAGGGAAACTTCTGTCAATTTTCAACCTTAGTTCTGCAGCGTTAAGTAGATATACAGAATAGCTGCTGATGACATCTTCCCTACTGTGGGTGCGAGGTCACCACCACAGGTAAGATGCAACACTTTTTTTACTCTTCCTGGATGTCACCGTGTCACCAATCTTTGGGGCTGAGACTGTAACGTCAACATAATGCCAAACTATGCAAATGACAGGCGTTGCTCCGTCACAGAGGGTAATATGCAGTAAAAAGGATGCTCGAGACAGGAGACAGCGTTGCAGCACGGGATTGTGAGGGATTGACAAATCAAGCAATTAAAGGGGAGGTGATTATGTCATAATTTTCTTCGGATGGCTCAAAAAAAGGTCGTGCTACATTTCATATTCACTCGGAATGAATGAATAAGGAATGTATGGAGGGGGGATGCTGAGGATTGAAATATCTCACAGGGACATTCTGCTTACTTTTTTTTTTGACGGGCCTTATCTCCCCACGTTCAGCCCTGTTAATATGATGATGAACAATATTTCATGAAGGGCAGCTGAATGTGTCTCTCCTGGAGAGAGCCCGGGCTCACTCGGTCTCCTCCCCATGTCCTCGTCTTTCCTTTGTACCACTCTTTTCTCTGGGAGCAGGGATAAGTGGGGGCAGGTGAGAGAAGGGAAAGCGAGGTAGATAATCGCCACCTCCGCACACGCACATCCCTTCAGAAACACACCATTCCGGGGACCCTCCGCTTCCCCTTTCAACCCCCCCAAAACATTTTCATATCAATAATCAAGCAATTTTTCTACATGCTAATCCATCAAAGCAGGGGCTTGGGCTAATCTGCAGGCGAGGGGCTGGGTGGTGTGTGCCGCTTCCTCTTTTCAGGTGTGCCCCACTCTCTGCCAGACATTTGTCCCGCTATGTGGCACACAAAGCCCCTGCCCTGTCAGCACTGATTGATCAGAGGCCGGCTGTAAAGAAGGAAAGCAGCACACCCTATCAATGATGCTCTACATCTGCACCTGAAAAGAACCTTCGTCTCCTTCCACAGCACGCTCAATGCTGCAGATAATGAGAGTCGTGCTGTTAACAGCTCCCGCGGCTCTGGTTTTTGTCATGTGTATATAGGCAAAGTGCTTACCTTTTAGATGGAGGGGAGAGACATTTGAGAAGAAAAAAAAAAACAGCGCCCTTGGTAGGAAGATTATTATAATGTCTACAAACGCTGACAGGGTTGAATTTCAGTGACTCTTTTACAGATTAGCGGGGCTTTTAAAAGGGTGCATTTGCAGAACAATGCGATTGCGTGTTTGATTTTAATTTTCTGACAATCTTTCACAGCATGTAAGGGATACATGTGGATGTTTTTTTTCTGTACTCTGCATTGTTGGGATTTAGTCAGGCTAAGGGTGCTTTCAGAAGCATGTGAAGGCATAGCAGGCTTCTCTAAGAGCCCGGGCGATCCTGCAGGAGGCAGAGTGAGAGATAAAATGTAGAGGCCTCATTAGTAGCACATTTATCATCTCCTGTCTGTGATTTAAAAGAATGACTGGGTCAAATCACTTTAAATACCTCAGGGGAAATCAACATTTGTCATTGCAAAGCAAACCTGCCTCTTCCCTCTCTTCTGGCATTAATTTATTCTAGTAAAGCAGCCCCATTCGCCGCTGTGCTGATTTTAATATCATCCTTGCAAAAACCTTGGCTGACTGTCGATCTCAATTCATTGCTTTAACACACAATTGTCCCCTTCAATTCATTGAAGTAATACTCACCACGAGCAGGGCTAAGCCCTATCCATAGACACTGGGCAGGTGATGCAAATGGTCTTTAGTGAAACACTAAAGCGTGCAAGACATTGCAAATTATTCTTCTGATGTCCACAATTAAAACTGAATGCCATCAGCGCCGAACAGAAAAATGTACACGGTGAGAACAAGAAAGAGATTATGTATTATAAATGTGTTATTAATGCGTAACTCGGCAAGGTCGAGGAAGTCAAGATAGGTGTTGAAATATGGATGTCACCCTCAAAGAGCCCGCTAACATTGCTGCAAGTGGACCCTGCGGACTCGAGGCCTGACAGAATATTTTTGTGTTTGCCAGCACATCGGCTTACATTTCTCCAAACATTATCCGAGGACAGTGCAGCGCATGTTACCAATAGTGCTTCAGTAGTGAGCAAAATCAGGGCCTTGGATTTTTTTGCCTGAAATTTGATGGCTGTGACTCAGTTCTAAATGGGAAACACTTTCCACCTCATTTTTTTATTTTATGTCAGTTTGCCATTCATTAAAAGTAAACATTTCCCATTCCAACCCTCTAAATTGACATTTTTACAACAGCTACTTTATCTGAAGTTACAATAGGACTGTTGTCTGTTGAGTTTTAGTCGAGAGATGGTCACTCTCACAATTGCACCACTTTTTGTTAGTTCCACTGAGATGTTGATGTCAGAGATATACTGTATCGGAGGGCACTGCAGAAGTATTTCAAAGTCAGGAGGAAGGAGGCAAAAAGGGACAGATGCTGAGCAAGTCCTGAAAGAAGTGTGAGGTGGCGTAAAGCAGCACCAGAATTAACGCACATCTATTTTATGCAAGTTCAGACAGAATAGTCTGCCATATGTAAATAGAGGTTGAATAATGAATGCACTTCCTCTGCTTTTATTTGCTTTAAGCCCTCACAGTCACACACACGTTGGCACCATGCGAGACACAAATTAGAGAGCGTTTTAAAGGAAATATTCAAAGAGCAGCCTGCCGCCGGAATATCAGTTATTATTTTTGATGTTGCAATTTCTGACACTTTGATGCAATCAGTGAGTAGCCCCAGCATTCAGCCCTCTCCAGGGAGAGAGCTGTCAGGAGTGAGGAGCCGGTGGGTAGATAATTATGGGAGATCAAACCTCGCTAGTTAGTAGGCAGGAACGGGAGGCAAATGCCAAAAACCAGCCAATGTTTCGCAAACGCTTGTTCAAGGATATCCTAATTGCTATAAGTGGTTCCTTCAGGACTGGCACTTCAAACACTGCCTGCTGCATGATGTCATCTCCCTGGCTCCCCTTCACACTCACAATAGGCAAATTAAGGAAGAGAGCACAGCAAAACATACCAGAGGACGGTGTCCTTCCTCTGTCATGACATGTGACCCATATCAGGAGCAGACATGTGTAGGTCTATGCCTATACAGTGCATGCACAAAGAAGCAAGTAACCACACATATGCAAGCAGACACAATGTTCTGTTATTGTGTGGGGTTTCTTCATGTGTGTGATGAATAGTTTTGAACTTTTGAGGCTGATATCAATGTAAACACATCACAGGACATAATTGATATAGATTGCGGGCTAATTTATATGCATAGCACAACAAGTACAACCGTACCGTTTGTAAATATTGCGGTTGTATGATCTCAAAAGTGATACATTCTGACATGCAACTGTGTGCTCCATAATTCAAAGTGAGAACACAGTCCAATCTGTCAGTACTGTTTCAAGCCTACCTCTCCGATTCCCTTCTTACCTTTGCAGTTCAAAGGGAAGGAGAGGGGAAGGTGAGTACAATTAGTTGAAATCAGTCAGAACAAATTGTCCGACAGCAGTCTCCGATGCTAAGACATCAGAGTCCATTTGCGGTTGGTGGAATGACCCTTTTGCCGTGACCTTTGTACACCAGCAACATGCATAAGAACCCACCGTTGCCTAATCAGCCTCTCATACTTATCGTTGACCAATGTCTCATCTAATACAGAAACTAACTTGAAAAAGAATCCTAGACCTGTTTCTGTCTGCCTCAGCTACATCAAAGGAAACCCAACCCTCGGCAATCAAAAAGAAGGATTTCTTGTTTCAAAAACAATTCACATTTTCAAAGGGGGACCACAGCTGACATACAATCGCAGTAAACCTATTGAGTCTTCAGCTCCCTCATTCTTTTCCTCTGCCTGTTGTGAATGTGAATCTTGAGGGTCATTGATCATCTCATTAAATTCAGCCCCAAAGAAAGCGATCCCTTTCACACAGCTCAGGAATTCAGACGCGAAACACCCCCGCCTCTCTTCAGGCACACACAAACACACTCGCACCATCAAACATCACCAAATGACTGCCTTGCGCGGAGAAGAAAGACGGCAATAAAATGATAAAATAAAGACTATTTTGTTCAAAAAGGGTAAAAAGAGGTCATTTTCTGCATGGAGTGCTGAACTGTTAGCATAACAAAGCATTGGCTGGTGAGCTAATGGCTCTTCATCTGTGACAAGGGGCTCACTAGCTTTTCACTGTTGTGCTCCTCACGAAGTGGCCTGGAACAACACCTTGCTCCTGCTCATGACCTTCCCACACTTGAACACAGGAAATCCCAAAGTCAAGCTCAAAGTCCATACACATCCACACACACAGTGAGCTAACGTAATAAACATACTGCAGTCAGTATGAGTAGATTTCTAAAAGGCATTATGAAACAGACACAACTACACAAACACTCTCAGACTAGGCAGGCAGGACAGCCTCGTGAGCGCTCCGCAGCCCTGGAGTGGCTTGGCTCAGTCTAATTGTCTCTCTAATTGGTGATGTCTAAAGGGGGTCTTCTCTTTATTTTTGGACAGAGCCGCATGCCATCACGCAAGGCAAATTACATAGACAGACAGGCCGGAACACAACAGAGGAGGCACAGATGACAGCGAGAGAGGAAAAAGTGAGAGCAGAGAGCAGAGGGAGGGGGGGGTGGGGAGAGATGATTATCATTATTATTATTTTATTCACCATGGGGAAAAGACATGTTTAGAAAACTGAGTTTCAGGTGGCTAAACATCCAAATTGCTCCCCTCCCAAACGGCCCCTCGGTCCTCTCCATCATCCCAGCTCTGGCTGAGTATGTTGGGGATGAGGTCATGCTGCACTCATCCAGGCAGTGGTGAGAGGCCTCATTCTCCACTGCTCAACCCCAACGCTTTATCCGGGAGGCCTGCCTTTGATGTGCTCGTAATATGAAGGACGCAGGGCTATCAGCTAGCTGTCAACTCGGTAACTACCCTGCATCGCTCCCAGGGGCAGCGGAGCCAACGAGCCAACATGGCCGCCCGGTGCCCGGCAGCTCTGCTGCTGATGGATCTGATTAATTCCCTGGAACGCTGGTTTGTCTTCCTGCAGTTCAGTCAATGACTTCATTCAGCAGGGTGAGGTCACCAGAGGCCTGGTAATAAAGGGGCTGCACTTCACAGTAAAGACAGCACGCCTGTGTGCAGCTCTCCAAAAAAAATCCCTTTAAGAAAGAAGAGGGTAAAGAAAGAGGAAAAAAAGCCATTGTCTTTGGCTCCGGAGCAGCAGTCCTTGAGCAAAAGGCACTTCCTCTTACTTCTGCCTTCTCTTCTCATCCCTGTCTCCCATTGTGGGAGAAATAATAATTGGCAGGCCAATGAATTATTAGCACACACGGTAGCTACAGCAAGAACAATGTCCCTTATTGGCGGAGGCTCCATTAAATGTGACTTTCCTTTAAAAGAACAGAGGTTCACATGAGTAAATGGATTTCTTAAATAAAAAATAAAATGTCAGTTTCGTTTTCCCTCTGACTCTGACCACCTTCTATTCTATTTGAAAACTTCTTAGTTTTTATAGAGAATAATGTGTCAACGTGATGAATGAGCGTTCAATAAAACCAGTGATAACGATAGAAGTTGTCCTCTCCTCTCCTTGAGTCATAACTGATGTGCCACAGTGGTTTAGAGCAGTAGTCTCATATAACAATGCTTATTATGAGGCAAAGGCCTTTAAACAAGTCAAATAAAATTGATGTCGTTCACTTTTTGAAACTCAATGATAATCTGGGGAATTTCACTCCAACAAACGGCATGAGAAAACGACACAACTTACGAGTGTGAGTAACTCACTCTCGCGCTTATGGGATTGTAAAAAATGACAATTTCCTGAAATGTGCCATAAATTTGCTGAATTGCTCTTGCCATCTCCAGGATGATGGTTGCGTTCTCTTCGTGGGCCATGCAAGTCGAGTCAGTTCATATAATCTGGAGCCACAAATCACGACGGGCCTCCCAGCCTCCGAGGTGTAATATGGGACTTTGGAGGCTTCTTTTTTTTTGGCGGCACAGCGGACGGAGAAAAAAGTAGATGTCAGTCTGTGGCCTGCCTATCCATCCGTCCTGCTTCTGGGATAGAGCGTGGACAGGGAGGGGGGTGTGAATGAAACCGTGGCCCAGCAGTGATGCACGGCGCTGCAAGCTCATAAAGCAGGCCATCAGCTGACCTCTGAGGCACGAGGGAACAGGCAGGGCCTTTACGACCATCACCAGATTTAACAGCCAATAATGACTGGAATAACCGCTTAAACCTTTACGGACCTGCACAGCCGCATGGTAGCAGTGACAGCAGAGAGAGGGAGAGAGAGGGAGAGAGAGCGAGAGAGAGAGAGAGAGATCAGAGTGATATATTCAGCCAGTGCACTGACAGGGGCCATGTTTCAACCGAAGGGAAAATGACAGTTGTAAAGGGAGAGCACCCTGATATGTGTGTCTCTTTAAGTGAAGCCAACAGGCTTGTCCATCCCTACCCTGATGAGTGCAGGAAACAGGGAAAGCTGGAAAAGGAAGTGGACGAAGGAGAAGACAGAAGCGACGCGTGGGGCCGAGACAACAGGGGAGAACAAACAAAAAGTAACAGGAGAAGGGTGCCGTTTGGATACGTTTTGGGTATCAAAACTAAATCCACTTCAAATGTGATTTTACACATGAAAGAACAGAATTCAACACAATGAGTAAAAAACAAATAATATGTTTTACCCAAGACATTTTTCGAAAAATCTATCCAGTGTATTAAGATGTGACGGAGAACCAAATGTTTAAAGCGAGCCTGATCCTGCACCGGACCGAATCTGTGCGAGCAGTAACTGTGGCCAGTGGTAAAGGGTCTCCTACTGTGTCGAATCAACTGCTCTGGCAATTAGCATGAATACAAGTAGATTTATTTTGAATATACATAATGTACTGTATATCTTTTCCTCTGAATTCTGACATAAAGCGCATTGTCTGAATCGTTTGATTGAATACCCAACCAGTAAACTACTAAAATAATACACAGACTCAATATGACTATTTACTGCAACACTGTGTACAGTGTAGTTGAAGCTGCAGTACATAAATGTCTTTACTGGAGGAGAGTAAAAATCTTAATTTACAATCTTTGTTTAGCAGACTTCCTTCTCCTTTATTCTGACGTCAACTCTTAGTTATAGCCCACCAGCATCCTCTGGACTAAGATCATAACACCAATTCATTAACTGTTGGCAGCGAACTAATTCTGATTTTCAATAAACTCTCTAAACCTAATACAGTGCTCATGAAAGGAGCCCCATTTCACAGGCTGGCACATGTTCAAGCAACATATGCTCACATAATCTCTTAAAAAGCATGATCCAAGTCCAAATTTAATTATGTAATAGCACAAACGAAATCAGAGTGCCGACACAGCAGAGCTCTGATACACAACGTTCTGCCACTCCACTCCCATTCTCCTCATTTGTTTATTGCTCTCACCAGTCGCAGCAGCCTCGGGGGCCGTGGCGTCCAGAGTCCACTCAATGGTCTACAGATGGCTCCGAGGCTGCGGGCTCGTTTCACATGGTTGTTTGTCTTTTTAATAAGGTCTGCTTGAGATATATGACTATTGTTATATGATCATAATGCTTTTTCATGGTCTCTCAAGCCATTACTTTTAGTACATTGTGTTTTTACATACTAAGTTCAAAGTCTCTTAACTTGATTTTCTGTTGGTTCATATGGATTTACAGCTGTATGACCCAAGGCAGGGGTGCCAGTGGCAGTCAGATGGGCTTTAGCAGTTTCAGGGACTCACTGTGTGGGGGGGGCTAAGGGATGTTCATGGTTCCCTGAGCCCTGCACTTCCCCTGGCAGCAGCACTCAACTTGCAAAGCACCGAGCTGAGGCTCCTGATCTCTGAAGAATACAGATACAATTTAACCAGTGAACAGTGTCAGGCCTTCGCCGACTATGATACTGTCCCCAAACATTGCTGAGGAGGAGTAAAAATATATATATATGAGCATAAAAACCACAAAGGAGCTCTACTGACGACTATATCCAAGATACCAGGTCACCTTTTTTCTGTACCAGTATATCAATAAATCCTGGGACAAAACTGCATATCTTAAGCACCTTACTGGCGACTTTTACAGTGCACAGTCGGCGCTTGGCACGCAGACGATAACATTCCCCCCACACAATGGTCTAATCTTCATGGCACAGGTAGCACTGGGATTGTCTTGGATGTGCACTCTGCCGTCGCCTGGGTTTGTCCCGGCATTAGAGCCCTCTGCATTCCTTTGTGCTTTTTAACCAATGAATTAAAGAGGATTTCAACAGGGGAATACTTATCGGGGGAAAAAATTACCCCCTTTACTCAAAGATAAACAAATCAGACTAAATAAGTTGGAAAGAGTTTCACAAACTCATTCTGTAATCAGGAGGAGCCGCTGAAGATAACAACGCCTGATTTAGACATTTTCTTACACAAAGAGAGGGGAAAAGTGAACCTTTAAGCTATACGGGACAGGGTTCATTTTGAGCAGCTGCCATTGCTGTGCAAAGTAGTTTACTTTACAATTTGTATTTATAGGAGCCAATCAGATGCTTGTGTTGTGAGTAAATAAATGAAATTGTTGGGAAGCATTGTTTGTAGATTATATATTCAGGTCACTTCTCCCAAGAAATCTTTTAATTTTTTAATCCATGCAGATGTTTGTTTTCAGAAAACTTTCTGAAGTGCATCCCCAGATGAACACTGAAAGCATTCTTAAGTAGCTAAGTTGCTCTTATACAAAATACCTCAAAGCGTCTAAGATAATACATGTGGATTGAAATGCAATCTGCCTCTCACTTCTTCCCCAGATAAGTACAGCCATTGACAAGACCTGGCTTCCTCCTCTTATCTCGCAAACACTTGATACCAGAAACTCGGTGCATAAATAAGTCTTTCAAGATTGTGATGTAAATATATCCGATTAATCACAACAAGGAAAACTGCAACAACTCGTGCTCCCACCCCCCCAAACAACATTGTAAAAATGTTCCTTTGCTTGCAGTTGTATCAAAAAATATTTTGCTTATCCATACTTCCCAGTCACGAGTCTGTGATCCCACAGCTCTCAGTCATATACCCCTTACATTGACGTTTTTTAATCTATGCTAATCTATTGTAATATTTTCATTTTCACAGATTATTATTCACATTAATTTAAAGCAAGACAATATTAGAAAAAGCAAAAGACAAAACAGCATTTGGATAATCTATGCAAAAGCTCTAAGCCCATTTCCATTCCTGATGGATTTAGTGACATACCCCCCCCCTCTCGCCCCCCAGCACTAAAATATTTAATTTTACTGAGTAGATCCCCAGGACACGAAGGAAAACCATCAGGTCCATGTTCAAGTTTAATTACTGATTACTGATTTAAACCCAGCCTCAACCCTCCAGCCCCATCGCTGCCGCTGCTATAAGAGAGAAAGAGCGAGACAGGGAGAAGTGCCGGGAAGGAGAGAGAAATGACGACAGCGGCAAAGTGCATGAGTGTGTTGTTTTTTTTAGACTATACTTTCAGTACTGCCTCTGAAGCAAAAAAATATATATACTGGCTTAGGTAGAGTATTTGAAAATTCAAACTTAAAATGATGCTACTTTGTGAAGATTAGCACATCCATCAGCGTCTCCTTCAATATCCCTCCAGTCCACAGTGTGGCGCTCTTCTTCTCTCAAAGCAGATTGAGATGAGCCTCACTTTGGCACCCACCGTCTGCCTCAAACCCCCCCCCCCCCCTCCTCCTCCCCATCCTCCTCATACACACACACACACACACACTACTATTAAAAGTCTGTGCATGTGAGCTCATGTGTGCTCATGCCCGTGTATGCGCGTGTTTGATTAAAGCTCTGTCTCGCTGCCCTCATTGCTGCAGATGCCTCTGAATCTATTACAATCCCTCCATCACAGAAGTCACTACATTTACATTCCTCGGGCCTTGTTTGAGGAATATCTCAGGTGTGGGGAATATATCCTCAGAGTGTCCCCCCTGTATGTTTACCCAGACTCCAATGGGCTTGAAAAGTTGCTGTTGTACACCGGGGGAAGCATTTTCACCTAATGAAACCCAAGATCAATAGAACTGTTCTCTCTTCTCATATATAGTGCATGTACACAAGGGAAATAAAGTATTATTTTTCATCCTTAAATGTATAATGGATATCATTCTTTATTTAGTTTAGTTCAATTCCGCATGAGCCGCAGTGGGGAAATATTTCCTCTGATGATGTCCCTATATTAAGAAAGAAGATGAAGTGGAAACACTAGGTGGGGTGGTATGAGAAAATGTTGCATTACATACCTGGGATGTGACAGTAGACTTCCCTCTCACTCAAGTATTATACCACAATACAGTTAATCTTATATAATTAAAAAGCTTACAGACATTTACATATTAATCTGCTGTGCCCTCCGTAATCGACATATTTTAAATCAAGAGCTCAGGTTTTAAAGTAAAAGAGAGAGAAGAGAGAGAGAGAGAGCAGAGAAACGAGGTGAGGAGAAAAGAGCAGATAAGCGTGGAGAGGACGAAAGATGAGGGAGAGGAAGATGAGAGGAGAGCAGTGAGAGCAGTCACTTCAGGTGCAGCCCTTATCGGCGGCAGAGAGAGGACCTTTCTTATGTAATCTGTGATTTCATTCAGCCTCCGTATCAGATGATTGTCTGGGAGAAGAAAAAGCCATTTTGAGGGGAACGGGCTGCGTGAAAAGGATCGTCTCCCCGGCAGCTCACCCTTCCATGTCGAACCAGCCGCATGGCACCGAAGGTCAGCAGAATTATTGGAGGCGGGGGTGGCTCCGCCGGAGAAGACAATGATATGGCCTTAACCCTCATTTAGAGGTGCCATTTCCCCACCTGACCCCCCTGCTAAAGTGTTATTTTTCCATGTTATGAAATGTGATAGCTCTCTGGTGAAACAGGAGTCTTCAGTTAAGGAGGTAATACTTCGGCGTGCAGCAACAGCGAGACAGGCTCAGCCTCCCCTCTAAATAGGCTGGCTGTGCGGCCTTTACTGCTCCGCGCGACGCAGACAGTTCAATCAGGGTAAAACAGCATTCATTTAACCGCTTGGCTAACAGCAGCCAGTGGCACACAGCGGTACACACAGGAGCCCCGAAGATTGCACAGTTAGGGGAGATGATGATAATGTCTTTGTGAATTTCACCCAAACATGTCATTTTAAACTGAGGCTCTGCACAGGGCTGTGTTAAGTGTCATAACCTGTTGTTGTCTGGGTGGCTCCCGTTCTCTCTCCCCACATGATGGAAGAATATATATATATATATATATATATATATATATATATATATATATATATATGTGTGTGTGTGTGTGTGTGTGTGTGTGTGCGTGTGTGAGAGAGGAGGTGGGTATTGGTATTATATATGTGAGGAGGTGGTTTTTGGTATACATGGATATATCTTCATTTAATACTGCAATCAATAATTGACGAGGACGAGGAGGACTAGGAGGACTAGGAGGACTAGGAGGACTAGGATGCAGCAGTGATTATGAGGTATTTCTTTTCCTGCACGAGCTGAAGATCATGTTTGAAATACTTGTCCGGCAATTATAAAGTCAACTTTTACATGTGGTGTGGTATTAATAAGTAAGGTGGAAAAATCATAAATGGCTAATGCTTCATTAATTTCATATTATATTTTCATTAATGTAAAATGATGGGAGCAGGGCTCTGAATAATTCTATTTCAAAGCAAACCATGTGCAATATCATATGTAAATCAAATGTCAAGGAGATAAAGCGTCTAATCGCTTCATAGAAAAGGTTGCATGTGATTATGGTTCTATTAATATAAGTTCAAATTACTTTATTCAAGAAGAAAAAAGCGGAAAAAAAAAAAAATTGTTCTGAAATTCATTGTTGTCTCTCTTTGCTGTTGCGGGACATCATTTTATTATTATGTAAGGAAGAAGGGGGATCGCTTGCTCCACTATATGGATTGCTGCGCGTGTGATGATGTGAGCGGGCCGCTATCAGAGGAGGAGAGTCGAAGCAGAGGAAGGATGGAGGGACGGATGTTTTGGCCTACTCTCAGCAGCTCCACCTAGGGGAGCGGAGAGGAGCCTGACTGTCTCGACGGCCAGACCTCGGATATTTTCTCCCTTCCTCTGCGGGTAAACAAATATGTGTGATTGTTTTCTGTATCTCCAGCAAATCGATCCTGCATATTTGTCACTAATCATTCCTTAGATGTGAGGCGAGAGGGCACACGGCTACAGGGTCCAGTCTGACACAGGGCCTTGCGTTTTTGTATAATGGTGCCCAGAGGGCCCTAGCGCAGGCTAGCGCCGGGGGTCAGAGGAACACGCAGATTAAGGAGAAGAAGTGTTGAGGTTGTCACCTCGGGGCCTCCACCCACACAAGGAGAAGACGCTGAGACCAGGCCCGGGCCATCATTCAAAGCAGATGGCATTTTTCTTAATGTGTCGGGGCTTATTTTTGGGATGCGGCCTCTGGAAGGCCCCCGGGTAGACTAGTTATTAGACATGTACGCATATGATTTAGCCAAACCACGGAGGGTTTGAACACAAACCGTGAAGCCTCAAACTGAAAGAATCCTCCCTCTTTTCGCTGCCTTCCTCAGAGCATTGAGCAACAGCAAAGGAAACGGAGATTGTGAGAATGGATTTCGACCAAAAACACTACTAGGGTTATTTCAAGCACAGGGCAGAAAGATGTGAAGTTCAAGTGCACCATTTCTACTGGTATCCAGGATCCCTGCTGGGGCAACACATGCTGAATCACTATCCTTAGCTCTTGAGGAATAAAAGCATTTACAGAATACTGTGATATGATTGAAGAAAAAATGTATAATTAAGTTCAATACATGTAACTTCTGATATAACTAGCAACAAACAGACAGTAATTGATCCAAAGCATTCTGACAAAAGCACATGGCCTCTGCGGAGCAACGAGACCTGCTGCACAAGCACTGGACTCAAAATCCAAACAGTCACGAGTCACAACAGCACTCACACAAACACACACACAGGCATCAGGGCTGCAAAGAGATAATTAGCAAGCACAGCTGACTCCTTGGATTGTCCTCCGTCCTCCCCCCATCGTTTCCCTGCTAATAGGGGCGTGAGTCCCACTTATTAGATGTGATTATCCACCCAGGGCTGTATGTAGATTAGCTTTATTACATCCCTCAACCAGCTTCTCTGCTATTTAGACAGAAAATGTAATTCAATGATGTAACTTAGATATAAATCTGCATTTACAGGGCAAAGTCCCACTCCAGCACTGGTTATGACAGGTTGGCTGATTAAACTATCAGGCTGACAAGCCCAGCAGCCACACAAGAGGACAGGCAAAAGTACAAAGGCCCTCTTATTATAGAAAATCCCTCAGAATAGCCAACGGTGGGGATATGGTAATGATGTAGTACCTCTCCATCATGTCTGCAACACACACACACACAGACACACACACAGACATACACTTATTATTGACATGCACATTGACCCAAGTACATACATATAACAAACACACACAAAGACATTTCTATATACTACAATATATACATTCTCATTCAATGGTGCACACACATACACACACACACACACACACACACACACACACACACACACACACACACACACACACACACTTATCTCTCCAATTCCCTTATCCAGCTGAATATGATGACTGGCTTTTGGAATGACCTCCAGGCAGAGGACAGGGCCTTGTTCTGTGGCTCCCTCCTCTTCCCCTCCTCTCTTTCTTCCTCCCACAGAATGAATCTAAAAGATTGGTGACCTTGCTGTGGGTCTGTGAGGGAAATTAGCTACATCTTGTCACAGACTGAACAGGCCATTTGAAACCTAGTTTGTTGGCTTTGAAAGGGCCAGCGATAGCAGAGCTGATAAGTGGAAGGGGTGGGAGAGGGGTGGCTTTTATTCTGAAAATTAAAAGGCAGGCCTGATGGAAATATGTCTGCTTCGGTGTTCAGCATATCGTTGCAGGACTCTTATCAAGTGAGCATCTCTAGAGCAAGAGAGAAGGGCAGACAGCAGCGGTGAATGCATAGTCTGCTGCTGGCAAGCTGTAGGCACGGAACAAAAACAAGCAGTGGGGCTTCTCAACAGCCCTTTTGCCAATAACTAGAAATATGTTAATGATTTTCAGGAAGCAAATTAACTTTAAGGGTTTCTTAACACTGTGCCATCTCTGGGATAGGATTTAAAATTCATTATCTGCACAGTTATCCAAATCCATGCTATGGTTCAGACAGACACACAACACACACAAAGTCTGGAAACAAGCACAAATGAGCAAACTCGCCTATTTCTCCAGCGAGATCGCATGTGTGTGTGTGTGAGTGTGTGTGTGTGTGTGTGTGTGTGTGTGTGTGTGTGTGTGTGAGTGTGTGTGTGTGTGTGAGCTCTCCAAACAAAAGCTGGCATCTCCCACGGCCTGCACAAATGTTTGTCTAATGTAAACCGCCATATAGGAGCATCTAATTAGGGGTGTCAGGCTGCATGTGGCTGAGAAATCTCAGCCAACTGTCAGCCGATTCAGATCGCTCCCAATCAGCGGGGAGACGGGAAAAAAAAGAAGGAAGAAAAGGCAAGAGAGCATCCGGCAACTGGGAGCCAGGGACCCAAGCAGGGGGCAATTAACAGCCAAGGTGAAGCCACTCATTGTCGTCAAAGAGGCTATGCTAGCCATGCATGTTAGACCCCTACCCTCCCCGTTACTGTGCCGGCATCCGATGCCACTTTTGTAATTAGGCTCGGAATGCGGTGCAGCGCTGCATGGCGGCGGCCGCGGTGCCGCCTTAAATGACACAATGAGAGCATGCTGGGTAGGCGGTGCGCACGGGGGCTGTTAGCACACATCCTCAGAGTAAAGTAGGGCTACAGTTTTTTAGCGGAGTGGGTGAGCAGGGCTGGCTGGAATGCCACAGTGGGTGAAACCCAGAGAAAGGTCACGGTAACCCAGCATGGGTCTAGTGTCCTCATTAAAAACCTAAGCTTTACAGACAGGCATTGCACTTTTAAGACCACACCAAGTAAGGATGAGTCCTATCTTTTACAAGGCCATGGAAACACATGGCAACACACGTTAAACATGCAGACCCACAGAAAGAGGCAACTATTACTTGAAAGGCAGGGGGGGAAACACAGGGCATGAAAGGTAAGAGTAAAAAAAGAAATTTGAAAAAATCACAGGCCAAGGTGTTTCTGAACCATATCCCTTGGCGTTGATGATTAGTGAGTGAAAAGTATGAGAGGAATGCCGTGTTATTTTTTTTTTCTTTACCTAAAGCAATGATTTGCTTTGCATAAACAACAACAACAACAACAATAGCAGGCAGGTTCTTCTGTAGAAGCCACACAATGAGCTCAAGGGTTCCTCATAACATCTCATTATAGTTAATGAGCGCTGTGTGTTTACAATGTGTAGCTCTATAGAGCTAGCAGTGTTTACCCATCCCCTCCTCTCAATGGAGATCACTCAGCACACCCCAAAACAAAGGAGGATTTGTTTAGCCATGGGCTGTGTTTCTTCCCCTCTGGATCATAGGGCTCAATCTAGCAAGCACAGGCTGTTAGCACTATCTCCCAAATTCATCACAGCTACCATGGAGTCCCTAAAAAATATGGTGGGTTACAAAGGTACATAATTACGTTAAACATGAAACACTAGACGTCTACCTCTGACATAAATACGTATCCCCCGAAGGGCCATCTAAACCGAAACGTCCACAAAATGAAAGCGCTGTCTTGAAAACAACAAAGCAGTCTAGGTTTACTTTTTTTTTTTCTCCATTGGCTGTGGTTTCGCTATATTGAGTCAGTCATAGCAAACTCCCCCAAGACCAACGGAGGTGTGGAGGGCTCCACGGCCCACACCTGGATGTCCTGTGAAAAGATGTGTGAAAAGATGTAACTCTATCCACGTCGCTCTCTTCACTGGAGAAACTGACAATCAAGTCATGGAATCGGAGACTAAGACGGCCAGACTGCTGCAGATCCCGTTTTTAATCTGATTATATTATTTTCTTTGACTTTGGCAGTCGGAACAGCAAATATAGCTCATCCGCCTCGCTCCCATACGCCTCTGCAATTAAACAAGTACGAAAATACCAGAAGGGGAGAAAATTAGACGTCTAAAATGTTTCCGGAACATCACATCTGCATCAATACAACACATACCTCACTGCGTCATACGCCTATCAGCTAATTAAGAGAATAATTATCAGCACCTAAGATCCTTGAGTAAAGAGCTACAGGAGAGTTCTGCATGGAAGCCACTTCTCTTAATCAGTGTGTTAGGAAGCATGGCAATTGAGAGGCTGATTGAGTCCTGTGTTGAGTGTGTGTTAATCTCTGATTAACATCTGCGTGTGATCTCGTGGAAGTATGGCACCATTGAGTCCTACAGTATGTGCACACAGGGCATGAAATATCCAGGCGTGTAATAACATTTTATTTACAAAGGGCCCACTGGGCACAATGCATGGCAGCACTGCCAAACGGAGCCCGATGCAATTCACTTGAATGCATTATATTACCCTGGCAATCCAACTGGGGAAAGGCAAAGGGAATGGCTTTAGTCACACTGGGTTATTAGGGGCTGAGAGATGATGGATACCTGTAAGGCAAACCTAATCCAACACTCATCAGCCTCCGCAGAGAACAGCAGGATACCTAACAAAAGGGGAAGATGATGCATGATGAGGACCATACGCTCCCGGGTCTGCTCTAACCCGCTCGACCCAAAGCCTTCAATTTATCTGCCGTGAGACCTGCATCGCCTCCCCAGCGAGGACCGAAGTGGGACTGTATTTCAGGGAGGAATGCCAGGCATGCACACCGCAACGCCCATCCACTCCTCTTGAATCAATGGTGCATTTAGCCGGGACGTCGCTGGATCAAAATCAATAAAACACACTATTTTAGCACACGGTGGGGAAAACATTAAATCATTTGCATGTTGAGTGACAGCAGTGTATGGAAAAGTAAGTATTCATCGATGGTGAAAACATGTTGGTGAGTGTTATCAATGTGCAGCGCATATCATGCACATATTTATGCATATTTGTCCTCAGAAAAAGAAAAGAATATGACCATTACATTGAATGTTTCTTGAACTGACATTCAAGCAATCCCAACACTTAACCAATGCACGGTCAAACTAGAGGGCTCAAGGTATGGCAGCACTTATAAATGGAATGCAATGAATGCAGAATCACACAATATATGAAAATATATGGTTCAATTCATATTCATTTTTGCTATGAACTGACAGCTTATCTGAATAATCTCCACTTTATGCAAGTGGGAAAATATCACCTATGGGCTGACCTACTGCACCACAGGGGCCCAGAAGATCCCCACCATTTATCTTGTATTGTGAGGATCAGACACAATAATGCCAGAATAATATGCTTGGTCAACATTACCGCTTTTCTACCACTGTCTTCATTTTCATACAAGAAATGTGAACAAACAAACTTATTTAGCAGATGTATCATGTATTAAACATATTTTTACAAAATTGAGAAGTAAAAAAAAGAAGATATGTATATATATATATATATATATATATATATATATATATATATATATATATATATATATATATATATATATATATAAATAAATGGACAGATATAAACAAACCCTTTCAACCATTTCAAACGGCCATAATTTTTGCTATTTTATGCTGTCTTTCCCTCTTTAAGGATTCTCTTATAATGAATATATGCAAAAGTCCATTAGAGCATAAAAACACAGACGCCATGCCCTCGCTTCCCCTTTCCACAACATGAAGAAAAAAAAACAAGCTCGCGGCATCGCTTTCAATGAGAGCTGCGCCTTCAAACTGCTTTGGTGTCCTACAAAATTACCATATGAGAAGCTATTTACAACTCGACAAAATTTCTGTGTGTTTCCATGAGAGTTCAGTCCGTTCCTGTGATGGAACAAAATGAAAAGCCTGCCTTACTTGTTGCACGCAATTAAGCCCCTGCGAGAAGACAGTCGGGGCAGTTTAACATTTCATAGGGCTGTAATTATTCTTTAACTGTTAGAAAGTGTTGTCCCCTAGGAGCCAATTACTTGAAAAGCGCTCATCACACACAAGATATATACAAACAAATCCTTCAAGCACAAAGTAAATGTTTAAACATTAAAAGGGATGAGCGAAGGAACCCATACCAATCAGTTTTGGTAGGAGCTAATTACTAATAAGAGCGGCAACCCCGTTGTGTAAGATAATTATGACACCAAACACACAGAGCACCTGGCTGGCTGCTGTAGCGCGGCTACAATCACAGAGTCCCGGAGACGGCAGAGGTCCAAGAGGACGGACACGGCGCGTTACTGGCATCAGCACATGTGGGAGAATATTCAGGTTTGCAGCACACCCAGACATTCCTATCGGATTCTGTTCTTTAAATAAAGTGCAATCCAACAAGATAATACACTTTCAGTTTTCAAACACGAACATTTTTTTTTTTTTTTGGAAACAGCAAACTAAAATCTGTATTTTGTATTTGTTTCAGTAATTTGATTAAAAACAAGCCAAACTGTATTTAAATGAGGTAAGTTACTAGTATAACAAGTTCATATCACTTTATGAAAAACTAAATACGTTTGAAAAACAATTCTCGAAGCTGAATTGGACCGGACGCCAACATAAATGAATTACATCACTTAGTTTTAACTAAAATAAAAACTTAAGAGTCAATATTAGCTTAAGTTACTGAGATGGATAATTCTTCAGTTCAGCAATCATATTAACCTCCACTTACTCTCCACATCTGCTTGGCCTGTTGTTTGCTCATCTAATCAATCTCTTTCAGCCTTGTTCTTTAATGTCCTACCACGTTCGGCCATCTCTAAATATCCGCTAATGCCTGGGAAACACCAGGCCCTCAATGATAGCACTGTAAATGTAATTTATTTCTCACTCATGCAAGCACTTGAGCTAAACGATTATGGCTCCTGAGGAGCGGCACACTATATAAGATAAATATTGATTGACTGGAGGGTTTGTTAGCTACAGTGAAGAATCAGGTCTGAGTGAGAGGAGCTGTCTATAAAAGAGAGGGAGAGGAGTGTTGAGTCGTCTTGTGCCAACTAGGCTTGTTCCAAATAAAGAATAGGCTGGCTCGACCTGGCTCGGCCACAAACGACCACTTGACAGGAATTTCACTCTTTCAGATCCAAAACCGAGGGTGTCGCTCAATCTCTTTATTTCTCTATACATCCTTTTCTATGAATTCAGCTCCTGTCCATTTAGCAGCAATGTGCTAAAGGCCTGCTGACATGCATGTCTGTCCTCTGTCTGGACAGGGCCAGGTTAATTAGTAACACATTGCACTAAGTACGAAAAGCTGGTCTTTTTTTAATTATTAATTACATTTTTAATTATATTAAATCATTTTCATGTCAAGCATGTTCAAAGTGGAATACATTTAAACGGCTGATGTTTTGAACGTGGGACCACTTGCAAATATCATTTTATACATCTTCAAATAATGGCTCACAATAGCAGTGTGCATTGCAGCTCATTGTTTGTTTTTTGTATGAAGACAAAGTCATTAGTTTCTCTTCTCTACAGCGGTATGGATGTTACTCGTGACATTTTTAGCAAGTAATTGGCAAAGGAAAACATTTCAATATTAACTCTCTACATTTTGAAGGTGAGTTGTTATAGAAAAACATAATTATTCACACTCAGTAAAAGAGCATTCTAAGTGTGTGTGTGTGTGTGTGTGTGTGTGTGTGTGTGTGTGTGTGTGTGTGTGTGTGTGTGTGTGTGTGTGTGTGTGTGTTAGTAAATGCCACAATATAGTTATCAAAATAGGACAGGAGCAATATGAGATGACCTAAATTCTTCTTGATATGTGAGAGGGCCTTTAGGTTTATAAAGGATCACTGGTGCATTGTCTTGTGTGTCTCTCCCCACACACACACACACACACACACACACAACATACTTGTCTTGTTTCATCGTCCTTGACATCATAGTAGCAGCATCTCCAGAGGCCAAAGCATAACCTCAAAATCCGGTTTAGCCAAATTAACATTAGGACTCTGCTTGCAATGCAGCAACTCCTTTGTGATGTAACATATGAGATGCATTGCTTTGAAAAACATCATTGGGTGCGTGGCGTATCTATTCTCATGTTGCCTGGGTTGTTAAAGTGTGTGCCTCTCATAATAGATATTGCTATCCAATTATTCATCAATGAAAACACAGCCGAGCGACATTGTGATGCGTGTATCGCGTTGCACTTTTGTAGTGTGTGCACTGAGCAAATGTATCCCGATCCACTTTGAGTGTGTGCATTTGTGTGCCACAGACTGTCAAACTTTTTCCTAACCCCTCAATTACCACAAACACACTCGCGTAATCACACGATTCACAGGAAATTTCCACCAGTGTAAACAACCTTGTGTTGTTGATGTGTGAGACTGACTGAGAGAGAAACAAAGCTGTCTCAAATCCCATTTGGGCTGAGAGGCGGCCCATATGGAAAGTTACCAAATAGTGCTAATACTGCTAATAGGATGTTCCACTCTAAATAGGAGCTCATGTTAATACCCAGATTTTCATTCATGCTGGAAATTGTAGTTTTAAATTACAGTTTAATGCTTCAGATTTTAAATAAAAAAAGCCCCTCAAAAAACCTTCACAGCAACACAAAAATTACCACAGCCTCTGAACAGAGCCTCAGCCTCCCATTGTCAGCCAATTACTATGCAATCTCTTTCTTATGACTGAATA
Source organism: Clinocottus analis (assembly GCF_023055335.1). Classification (NCBI taxonomy): domain Eukaryota; kingdom Metazoa; phylum Chordata; class Actinopteri; order Perciformes; family Cottidae; genus Clinocottus; species Clinocottus analis. Next base: position 19,513,070 of record NW_027175820.1, on the reverse strand, counting down.
GCTCACTGTTAGCAAATAATGAAAAGGCAATTATGGCAAAGCTGTGTTCATATTACCCTCTTCATTTTATGCAGGCTGTAATTATTGTCAATCCTAGAGGCTTACTCTACCATGTAAGAGGCAGCAGGGAAGAAAATGAAGTGGGCTGGTGCATGGCAAATTGGAAATGTCACAGCTACCTTTTTATCAGCACCACTAGACCCTTTTGTGCGCGCGTGAATTTGTGTGCACATACGTGCACGCATGCACATGCACGGCAAACATACATGGTGATACCTCGGGGTCCATTCGCATGCACACCCATGATATACATTTATCAACACATTAAGGCACAGATATTTACTCCCATCAACACCAATCATAAATACACTCGTGTGGGGGGCAAATAACGCACACACAGCAAAACGATGTGTGTTTTGCAGAATCTTCACCTCAAGCTGTTACCGTAGCTTAAGTACAGCGCTAGCGGGTGAAGAAATAAATAAATAAACCGGTAGATGAAGCGGGTGTGAGAAAAACACACACATGCACATGCACACATATTCCTTTTGTTCTTCCCTTTTTTCCCCCCCTGAAAACAATGATTCCCTGAAGACTCCTGGTTTTCTTTCCCTGCCAGTGTCTGTCTAACAGCAAAGTGGTGGATATATTCCTTTTGCCTTGGCCCTCATTAGCTGTCTCCATGCTGTTCAGTAATAGGGAGTGGCACATAAATGATTCCCTTTATAGAGTTTGATGTGGCACACTGAGAGGACCACAGCCCCCGCATGGACAGCACCCCCCCGTCAAACCCCTCCTTGCCACAACCGCCAAGCCCCCCACCCCCGCTCAACTCCACCTCCCCACAGATGGAGTGCACATGGGGGGGGGAGGAGGGCAGTAAGAGAGGGTGGTGTGTGACACGCATGACAAACGCCGTAGCCTATGTCTGAGCTAATTCTAATGGGCGGCACTGACCCTTAAAATAAAACATTTCATCAATGTTTCCCTAAGTGCCACTAGCAGAGGTACATAATTAGGGTGGGACATCAATAAAGGCCCACGCGGGGGCACGAGTTTGGTGCACATGGCACAGTGACGGCAAGGTGGGAAAACAGAAGGGATACAAAGGCGGGAGGTGCAGCGAGGAGAGATCTTTTGTCAATACTCTTGCATGCATCCCTGACAAATCAAAGTGAATAAACAATGTCGTGATTCCGCCGTACCTTGACAGGCGAGAAGCAGGTCTACTAACACGATTCTGACGGCAGACTTTTCAAGGTCAGCCTTTAAGCTCTTTAACTTCACTGTTTCAAGCTTTGCACCAAATTCGACTCGACATTCATATACCCGGCAAGCACATATTTTTTTTTTCTCCTATTTTTTAAAGTTATTTCCTCATTTCTCTTTTTTCCCCCCACTTCGTCCCCACAGAAGCAGGTGCTGCTCCTTTTGTGTTTAACAAGATTCTTGAAAGTGTGCATGAGGGAAAAGTGCATTTCTTAAAGGGAGGCGTTGCACTACACGAGGCTGTCTTCCAAACGCGCTTTTCAAATGGATACTGAAGCCTGTCACAGTCATATTACTTTACCTCGAACATAATAGCATCGTCTAGTGCACTCCAACACAAAAGACAGCCAGGGAAACATCACAACAGGATCAGGGAGAAGAAAAGCCCCCTTTTAACTTTCAAAACTCCTTAAGTTCTCAGAGCACACAGACTTCGGTGTGCCGCTAGCTTACGATGGTGCGTTTGCCTGCTGCTTAGAAGCAGGATGGAGAGAGAGGCAGTAAAAACAATGTAGTCATTACAGCTCACTTGAGTGTCATTTTGGCAGGCGGTATTATATCGCTGCTTGCCTTCAGATGTGTAACTGAAATCACTCCAGTGTTGTCTTGTGGCCTGGTGGCTGTTAGGCAGAGTTACAAGGCACACAAACAAACAAAAAAGATGCCAATTTACTTCCCGACACCGTTCTCAATATTTGAGAATTTTGAAAGCAAAGTGTTTTGATTTTGGCAGCGCGAATAGGGTGACAGAATATGATGGCAGCATACAGTGATCAATCATAGACATTTTGTGGAGGTTGCTCAGTTCTCCTCCGATACAGATCTCACCCAAAACAACAGCACAAACAGCAACAGCTGCTGCAGCAACTAGACCTACAACAACACCAAATGGTTTCCAGAGAACAGGATATTGAGCCTGTGTGACAGCCTGTGTGTGCAGGTGTGTGTGTGTGTGTGTGTGTGTGTGTGTGTGTGTGTCATAGAATTCTCTGATTTGATGTCATGATTGTCACAGGCCCTTGAAGCGAGTGGCTTGTGTGTTCGTCAATTCAGTTTGATGTGCCTCTCTCTCACACACACACACACACACACACACACACACACACACACACACACACACACACACACAATGACACACGCTCCTTCATACATACCTTGTGTTCAGTCATCCTCCACCTCTGGCCGGGAAAACCAAGCTGTAAATAAAGCAAGCAGGAGACAAAAAAAAAAAGGAAAATGAGGCTGAATGTGCGGACAGAATAACACCCTTCATCCCTCAAATCATCTGGCTCAAAGGAATTATTTCCTGCAATAACAGGTAGTGTTCAACCGAGGAGGCCTGATGATATGTGAATAACACAAAATGACCAATTACACTAAACATGCCAGCTTTAATTTCCTGGCTCTGAGGACAATAAATAAATATGGCTTGTACGAAGGCGCGAGTGGAAAGTGCTCCGCTATCAAAGCCATCCCCGAGTTATTTTCTTTGATTAGTTGCCAAGGCCCAGATACCCCCGCCTGTTTCAAGTCATTTGAGGCATTCAAAATGAAATTATGGAGCATCTCTACGAGATATTAGTGTTAAAGAGCAAGTAGCCCATGGCTACAGTAATCCCCTGTTAATCCTGACCTAATGAGACCAAGCATGAGAGAAGGGGAAACATAGGGTTAAATGGCATTAGTGGGACTTACTGGAGTGGCGTAAGCTTTCTTAAACAGTAAATTAAAACGGTTTACAATAGTCTAATGTCATGTCATGTCGGTAAAAGTGAAATAGTGACATGGAAAAACAAACAAAATAAAATGCAACACTGTGGGAAGAAATCATCAACAGCTCTTGTATCATTGCTTATAAATGATTTGTATAATTAAATTTAAACTGAAGTGCGCTGTACACTGAGTAGACACACTGCTGTACTCAACCAGACAGAGAAAAAAAGTCTTCAATCTGGTTGTTGCAACTTCACATACGACACAATACATGATATCAAATCAATAAAATGTCAACAGAAGTGCCATTAATCTCACTCATCACCCTACTGAACAAAGCCCACGACAGTCAACAAATGAAAGTCTTATGTGTACATACAGGTTTCAATGGTACGGGCGGTGAAGGTTAAGTTTGGGTCGTAGTTGCGGTTACGGGTCTACATACCCCAGGATAAATCATTGACTAGCTGACAGACTTTGGTGTGAGTCCACTTGTCTTGCGCAAACAAACTGTTGACATGAAATATTTGCAATATACCATACACAAACAGCATTACATTAGGTTTCATAAAAGGTATGTTTAAAAACAAAAATCTTTAGCGATGCTGAGGTTTTTTTTTGTTTTTTTTTACATTGAATGTTATGACATTACATTAAGCAGCAGGAATTACCGCATTTTCCCCAAAATAAATAATCCATATTTAAAGAAAAAGCTCCCTTAAGACTAGATTTCCGAAGTTGCTTCAGTTCAAAACTAACCTGCTCCGAGGGCGCTCTAATATACTCAGTAACACAGTAATAAGGTACTGTGGTGCGCCAGCGGGGCGGCCAAACTCATCCAAAGATAACACAGCACTCAGCACCCAGATCAGCAGGGCACTTCCTCCTCACCCCTCTGATCTTTAATAGACACTAATCAGATGTGGGCCTGGTGTGAGAGAGAGAGAGAGAGAGAGAGAGAGAGAGAGAGAGAGAGAGAGAGAGAGAGAGAGAGAGAGAGAGAGAGAGAGAGATTGTAAATTATTATTATACATTAGACTAAGTTATAAAGATATAACACATGGTTAGAGGGAAGATTGTGAATTGCTCTAACATATAATTAAAGTATTATGACCTATACATCAAAAATGTGTTTTCATGACAAAATCTTTTCAAAACCCCAATATGTAAGCGTACAAAACAAAAACATAAAGAGTGCGAAAGTGTGTTCCAGAGAGAGAGAGGGAGAAAGAGAGAGAGAGAGGGAGAGAGAGAGAGAGAGAGAGAGAGAGAGAGAGACAGAGAGAGAGAGAGAGAGAGAGAGAGAGAGAGAGAGAGAGAGAGAGAGAGAGAGAGAGAGAGAGAGACGGAGAAAGAGGGGAAAACATGAAGCTTTTAAACCTGAGATTGAGCGCACCAGCCATCTTTCAAGAATTCATAAATTAATCACCAGGCGGTGAAAATGTCCAAACAAACACATGAAAGTCAGATGCTGCTTGTGTGTGTGTGTGTGTGTGTGTGTGTGTGTGTGTGTGTGTGTGTGTGTGTGTGTGTGTGTGCGCATGCAGGGAGGGTGTATATATAGAAGTTGTGTCTGTTCCTTGACTGGTAATTAAGCTTATAGCTTTACACACTTGCATGCACACTCACTCCCACATACACATTCAGAGTTAACAGGTCATACTTAAACCCACAGTTAACAAAACGAAAGACCACAGTCTTTGTCTCTCTTTTACATTCTCTCTCTCTCTCTCTCTCTCACACACACACACACACACACACACACACACACACACACACACACACACACACACACACACACACACACACACACACACACACACACAGAGAGAAGGCACAGGCCCACTTCTAGGACTGTCAGATTAGAGAAGGTCCTTAATTTGTGTGACTCAGTGGAGTTTCAGCTGGCTAATGAGATTGGGCTAATTGGTATCGTTACTGTAATCTCCTGAGGCTCAGGACAACACGTTTAAACATATACCCACTGATCACACTTAAAACCTGCCAGCGATGCTAAAGGTCATTAGTGGCTGTGTTCGTTTCCAAAGCCATGCGATGTAATGGGGAGGGGAGTGCGAAAAACACTGTGGAAGTTCACCAGGGTTAAAACATTCATTTGCTAATTCCAGGATGCATGTTGCCAAAAGAAAACATGCTGTAATTACACAGGAAAAAAACTGAACAAGCTAAAGTAACGCTCTTAGACATAACCATGGATATCACTATGCAAGCCATTTTCCAGGCAAATTAAAGCATGTGTTGGTGCACTAAATTTAATAAGGACATTTCCCTATAAACAGATGAGACCCTAAAAGTTTTAACCCCAGTTAAGAAAGATGTATAATTTTTTTTCTTTCTGAAAAAGGTCACATTTATATGAAAACAAAAGTAGCTTTTCATTGTAGCTGCACTTTTTAATGACTTTTCAACATCTTTTTCAGCACATCTACTTCCTATGCAGATATATGATATGCTACAGTTGCTAATATACAGCATGGGGTATATTGTTGTGTTATTTTCCTTTGCAGCTGGTTGATACCAAAACTAAGCTAAAAGAGAGTCAATATTAGACTTGACCTGCCAGAAATGCTGTATCAAAGGATTGGCAACCTGCTTGCTAACACCATATATATATCAAGTGACAATGTGTCAATGTTGTGTTGACAACTTGTGTGGAAATAAATCAGTTTGTACAGGTTTAAGTCCATAAGTCCATGCATACCTTCTGCATGGGTGCAATGTGACAACCACTGTCACTTCAGAGCAAAAGGTCTCAGGTTCAAACCTCACCAAGGCCAATTGTATGGAGTATACTTGTTCTCCCCCATAATTCACGAGGGTCACAGAGATATCCATGCGGCTGTAGGAACTATAATTCTTCTGCCTTTACCTTTGACCAAGGCACTAGTGTCATGATTGAAGTTAGCCTCATGGCACTTCCCTATTCCTGCCCACTGCTCCTAAATAGTTATGATGGGACACATGCAGAAATTACTTCCCATATAACACAACACGTTTAACAAGTATTAAAATGTCATCACATAATTGATAAATACATATTTTTTATTTTATTAATTCACAGGCCCTAATATAATGAATGTGGATCAAGGCCATCAGCGTAAGTAGGCTATCAGTCTCCCTTTTTGGCTCAGGCCAAGGGAATGGCATGAGGCTGACAGAGTGAAACAAGAACAGTAGCTAATGTTAGCACTAATGTTAGCATTAGCATTAGCAATAGAGATGAATGGAGCGCCTGGCAGCCAGGCCTCGTCTGTCCACAACTAGAGACAGGTGGGCCCTTAAGCCTGGCCTCAGGTTACTAGACGGTCCACAATGTGCGTCACATACTTACAAACACACACATTGACACACACGGCCAAGTGCAGGAACCCTGATTCATTTATTTCAGGGCATTTAAATATCACAGAAATGCTCTGCTTAAACTAGTAAAAGTCAATATCATTGACAATGCCCTTATTTTGGCCACATTTCTCCACTCCATCAGAGCTAAGAATAAATGCAGAGTTTCCACAATACAGAAAGCAACTGAGCGGCATAATTTTGCATGTGTTACAGGGTTTTGTGATGCTAAAATCTGGAAGGGAAGTTTGCTTTAGCACTGTGGGGGAACCTAAGCTCTGCCACCTGTTTGCCAGATCCACAGGCTTTATTGAATATTCTTATAAAATCAAAAAAGGGGGGGAAGAGAAATCAAAGCATTTCCTGGCTGCCTGTGGCACGGCTTCTGAAGACTGTCCTATTTTTAGGTTTTGACCTAAAGCAGCAGCCCTCTCTTTTAACCTCACAACTGTGGACCCAGATGTTGCCGGCACAATAAAAACACAAAGCCATCTAACCAACATGGACATTTAACAATGCAGTCTCTGAGCTATTAGCTAGCTCCTTTACACACAAATATGTAAGAAAGGAATCCCTGCCAGATCCGTAGATTGGAACTACAGAGGGGAAAAACGTTACATGTCTGTACTATAAAACTAATTGAGCTGTGATCAGCTGATATCTCCTGCATTGTCATAATTAACTGATTAGACATTCATAGCCTTTCTATATCCCCCTGCTTGTTCACTGGGGGGTTCGGAGTGATGCCTGTTTTGCCTTTCAATTGGATTGAAACTGGAATGTGGGCGGGAGGAAGGCAGGCTCGGGCCTCTCTCGCTCGCTGGGGGGCTGAATGAGTGGATAGTTGGGATGTAGGGACCTAGCTCTGAGTGCTATTTCTAAACCCAACCTCCATGCCCAGAAACCCACACTGTCCCTCTCCCACCTGTTTTCCTGACTCCCCATCAGATGAGTCCTCAAACAAACTCGGACACAGCTTGCTCTATTCCTCCTCCAGAGGCACGTCCCTAAAAAAAGCCTGGCTGCCATCGAGCCAATATGGGTTCTATTGGATGGGATGTTCATCCTCAGCCTACAAAAATAGAGAACATAGTTACACAAAGTTCACACTCTGATCTTACACACACACACACATGCCTGATCAACTCCTCATAAAGTAAATGAGCTTTTAGCTACTCATAAAAGAAACATATTGCAGCCACCTGTCTGCATGGCCTACTTGACCTTTTTGTGCAGGAGAAAAAGAAGAGGCCAAGCATGTTATTTTATCATGTGTAAGGGCTGTGGAATTTGAAACTGGTGGGTTTGTTTTCAGAGATTTATACTTTGATTTATGCCGTCGCTGATCCAGGATTTCATAAAATAATACTATACGACTGGCACTTTAACCCCTCTGACCACATCACATCCTTCATGCTCCAGAAGAAATAACCAACCCATAATCCATTCAGATGATGCTCTGAGCAATTACGTTAGTTTTAAAAGAGGACACTTTCTCCTATAAAATGATTAGTACAAGATTACAAGCTATATAATTATTTATTTATTTAGTTTAATTATTAGTTATAGCGTTATAGAATACTAAAGGACTTACAAGTCTTTCTTACTCATGGTAGTTAATGTAAAACTTGATTCATTGATGATTCAATACAGAGATACTTTCTTTACAAATGTGACATTCAGAAGAAACACTTTTAATTTAAAAGAGACTGTCCGTTTTACTTTTGCTATTCATTTTTTTTTTTTTACAAAATAATGATTCAAACAAGTCTAATTTTACCCCAACAATGTGCCTCTCTGTATTGTCTTATGTTCATCCCCCTGTCACGGCCAAAGGTTTTAAAAGGATCCCACATCCTAATAAGTGATGATTGAAATTGAAGAAGAGACGGAGGAAAAATGGGACTGGCAAAAATGAGGGAGAGAGGAAGGGGAGGGAAAAAGGAAAATGAGACCCATTGTAAAAGCCAGTCTTGTTAGCACGGTGTCACACGAGCGTCCATATATCATCTCCAGGTCTGTCATCTGACCCCCTTGTGTCACAGACCTGGGACTGTCCCCTCAAACACGAGCCCTTCTCTGGTAACCCCTGGGCCCTCGGTACCCCCCGTCTCCCCCAGCTCCCAGTGAGTGTTAGGCAGTACTTTACAGCCCCTGAAAGGGAACTAAAGACCGCTGAGGATTGAGATGAATTACAGCCGGGGGAGCTCCTCTAACGAAGGGCGTCCAAATTTACAGCTTTGCCAGCTTTCTTAACTTCATGGATGGAGATAAAGCAGGCCTTGGTTTTGACAGAGCCCCACTAGGAGCGCAGAGGCGGGGAGGGGGGGGGGGGGGGTTAGAAGGGGAAAAAGACAGGGAGGAAGACGAGGCTTAGTTTCTCAAAAAACAACTAATGAGTGAAAATATATGAAGCAGAATGACCCTTGTTATTCTCTCCCCCAACAACAAAACCAGCAGCCAAACGTCAAGTAATATTTATTGCGATCAACAGTCATAGAGAGGTTATGGACACAGAGGCCCTAACTAACTATTTTGTGAAACAGAAAGAGCCAGCCGCAGCATGAAACACATTTTCCTTTTTCTTTTTTTTCTTTTTTTGAGATCAGTCGGTTTAAACGCTTGTTAAATCAGCCAAGTAAAAAAAAAAAAGAGGAGGAAAAAAAAGCCCTTCGAGTGCTGTCTAAACCTGAATGAAAAGCCCTTTGTAGTTCACTCTGTTGGGTTTGTAAAAACAAATGCACGCTACATCAAGCCAATCATTTATCCCCCAGACAAAGATCAAACTAATATTGACTGAAAAACACCTGAGAGATGAGATAGTGAATGCTAATGAGAGGGGCCTTCCTCACTGCTAATCACAGTCAGCCATGTTCCAAGAGGGGGGGGAGGAAAGTGTGGAAGGGGTGCGATGACAAGAAAGCCATCTTCATAAACATATCCTCATTTCCAGGAGCAGAGGATGCTGTACGGGGTCTGGCCGCAGCCAGACTCCTATAAGACCTGTGAATTGTATATCAGCCTCTAAAGCTGGTGCTTTAATCCTATTTGCATTCATATGACTATAGCTGCATCCTGGGAGCCTTTATCCTTAGATTTACCCATTTGTATGCCCCTGTGAGTGCAGGAACTCTCCGCATGATACCAGTATCTGGATGTCTCTCACATCTTTTGCCCCAATTTCACTCACACAGCCATTCACTGGCTGGAGAAGCACTGGGAGAACTTATTGGAGAATGGTACAAATGAGTAAACATGGAGACTCTTGGGCAGGTAATGGACTCTCATGCGCACACATGCAGAGACACACACACACACACACACACAGGTCTCATCCGTACGCGCGGAGAGTGGGGCGAGGGGAGGGGGGGAATTAAATACTCCTAGTGGTTCCCTAGTGGAGAGAGCCACAGGCTTAGCTCCACACTGGCTGATTTGTGAATCTCTTCTCCTTAAACAGCTCTGTGCCTCTGTGCACACGTTGTGCTGGCGCGGGGGGAGCAGCGCTTTCACCCATTTGCACATTAATAAACCTCCAGAAACATTTATTAAATGCTGGGAGAGTTGACAGTATTTACATGTGAAACTCCAGAGGACTTCGGTGCATTTGGCGAGGGCCACACCGCAGGCCCTCTGCGGTCCTGCAAAAGTCCTCGGCAGCACACGGGGCGTGATAATGACATCCTCTGACCAATTACTCCTGCTGCCAATAGCACTGGTCATGATGGAGGGGAACACACTATTAACCCTGTTAGCGTTATCGACTCAACCGGCATACTTCAAATCAGGACTCTATTAAGGTGACGATGAAGGTGATTATCAGAGCAGGAATTGAGGACTTGTGAATAAAACATCTGATATATTGTATTGTTGGATACAAATACAATCATTATATGTAGTATAATAATAACACACTACTCATGATAGTATTTTCAATATTTTCAATATTTCATATTCCGGCGGTGAGCTTTAGTCTCTCACATGAGACACATTATTTGCGTTTATCAATATTAATGGTAGGCTAAAAAGGCAACCTCGCTGCACAATCTGCAAATATAATGCCCCACCTTATCAATTCATAACACAGACCAGCTAAACTGTCAGAAAAATCTGAAGTCACACTTAACCGAGCCCAATACCTACTATTAAGATGGCTTGACATAACAGGACGCCTGCCAATAATTGTACATAAAGATATGGAAAAGCCACAGTCCAGCTATGAATATTTCATGAATTCCGACACAAAGAGCATGCTAAAAGGATCAAAGAGAAAAACGGGAGAGGAGTCAACGTGAACATCCAAACAATATGCAAGAATCCCGACAGTATAGGTCACATGCAAAAAGACCGGGGTCACACTGAAATTGTCCATCAGTCAGACAAGCAGAACTGATTTGGATGCTAAATAATGGTTTAGATATTCAAAAATTCCATATATATGCGAAAGGCTTCAGTGCACCCTGGATCTGGCCTATCAGAGGAGTGCTCTGCCACCACACTCCCTCATGCAGACCCACGCTATGCCTCTGAGCCTACGACTACACACACACACACACACACACACACACACACACAGATATGCAGACATCCAGACACATAGTACATGTACGCGGCCACACAAAACACACGCACTCAGCCTCTTACTCTCAGACAGACATACACGCCAGCATATATTATATCCAAATACATGCCTCCGATTAAAATGAAATCCACTTCTTAAACTAAATTAGGTTTATGATTACCTCTACTAAATTGACTAGGAACTCCATGTCAATTAGAATTCAATTTATCAGGCAGGAAAGGAGAAAAACATGAAAGAATATGTGCAAAGAATTAAACTGCCGTTGCACATACTTCCAAACACTTCCCGCCACACCCTGGTGTGCAAACAAGATCACATGTGTCTAGGAACATGCAAGTCTGTGCCTTTTAATTCCAAACACTGAACAATAGAGGGAACCAACTGTATATTCTGCATTCTTGTTCTTCAAGGCTCGGTGACCATATGGTTGTATGTTTGTTGTCAGCTTGATTAAAATGAAAAATAAAAAGTTGAGCCAAAGGCAGAAAAAACAGCCATTGTAGCAATACAATGTCCCTATCCTTTGTACATTTCAAAACAACATAATCAATGCAAAATTTATACAAGGCGGTGTCTTAAAAAACACAACATGGTGCCACAATTATATTGTGATCTTCTGTTCACTCAAAAGGCCTTCTTGTTGTGATTGTCATATGCCACTTGCCATTGAAATGTGTTTTTCATGTTTCTCATCTCATTGAATGTCAAACATTCCTTATTGAAGGAGCCAAATCCATCTGATGATTTTTCCACCCCACTCAAATGGAAATGGTGCATGTGACAAAACAGTGGTATTAACATAATAAAAGAATTCGACTTACAAAAACCTCAACATCTGCTGGGTTGGAGAGAGTAATGGATAACATTTCTTTGAATCCAATTGATGGATCTGATGGCGCTTAGACAGTCATTCACATCATAATGTCTCAGGAGAGGCCAATAATAGGAACAACATGGGATTAATCTCCACACTCTCGATTCAGACGAGACAAAATATGCATGGGCCCATAGATGTAAAAAGATGCTGTTATAAACACATTTTTTTCAAGAGTTTTCCTTTCTTTCTTTTTTAATACACAGAAGCTTGGAATACAGGATGCTCGGCAAAGGTATAAAGAAGGCCCAAAGAAACAATTAGTACCACACTATGCAGGATCTGGTCTATGCTCATGGATGTGATTTGATTTAGGACGAGGAAATAAAGTTTGATAAAAAATGTTCATGTATTTAGTATGTATCACATCAAATATGAATTGGATAAAAGTGTTGTTAGTCTGCTTGCATTATTTGTAATGTTACATATAGCTAAAATTTAATCCATCGATTTACAAGATGCAAGCATATTAACTGCAGTTTTTCAGATGTACCACACCATATCATAAGTGAGCCGTACACTTTTGAAATGCAACATCATGACTGTGAGGGTCACATGACTGTAGATGAGCCAAAGTTCACTTCTTAATGTGAATTAGAGTAAGCTCACATTAGTTATCATCAATTGAATTTCTTATTTCCCGCAGCTTTTGACCACTGTCAACTGTCTCTTTAAAACATAGATTTTTCCCATTAGTCTTATTCATGTTTTATTCTGGGGAGATGACATTTCTTTTTGATGCTGTAGTTGGGACCAGCCGGATGACTTATGACAGAGGGAGGAAATCAAAGTGAATAACAGACGCGTTTAAAATGTGGGGGCGATCGGGCCGAACCGAGGTGCATACGTTCTGAATGTGATGGACAGATGATTCCTTGTGAGCTGACCTCCAAGACAAAGGTTTAATAATAAATACACTGTGTCTGAATTAAAAAGACACCGCTCTACATTTTTAATGTAAGTGTATTTCTGCATGCAATTAAAAATGAATGATCACAGGGTTCACCTCCCTGGACCTGGGGGGCTCAGCTCGGCTGTTTGACCATGGGGACAGGGAGGAGGAGGGGGGGGGACCTCAAGAAGGCCAGACTTGAAGGAGGAGGAGCCAAGTGAAGGGGAGTCTGGGGGAAAGAGGGGATGCAAAAGTGCTGTCTGGGGAGGCGTATACCTCTACAGAATCCACTTTTAAAGACTGTCCAACCTGTACAAATAACCATGGGAACCGCTGGCCGGTGATTAACGTGCTGGCTGGAGGTTTAAATCACTCTGAGAGAGATGGCCCGGTGTTTGACTCGGTGATATACTCCTGAGCAGAGCTCCTCTGATGGAAAAACATTACTGATGGGAAACTAAAATGAGATCGCAGAGAGCGGGGGCAGGAATTAGGGCTGACCTGAATGGGTCTGGGGGTAACATGGAGGCTATCACATTAACCTGACGGGGGCTCCTTTAATAGGGTCCAGGGCTTAAACTGATATATCAATTTCCCTCCATGCGGACGACTTCAAAGGCCAGAGCTCATTCTCGCCGCTTGTGTTGGCCCCCCATCAATCTCCGGCTGCCGTGGGCATCATCACCTTCAGTCTGAGACAAGCCAGGATAAAGATCCACTCTGCAGGCTCCGGCCAATCGGCAGCACTGTCTTAGCTGTCCAGTCGCGGTCAGAGATGAGAGTGCACGTTTGGAAGTTTTAAGCTACTTTTCTTCCAATGGCCAGTGTTGGAAAATCACAAAGCAACAAAGTAAATTGGTTTCAACATGCGGGTCAATCAAACACAACACTATTCAGTTTGAGTATCACAGAATGATTGTAATTATAATCATGCCTGACAAACATTTCTCCATTCTCTAACGTCACAATAATTACCCTTGTCACACTAAATGTGTAATTTAGCAACACAAATCACGGCATTTACCTCTGCTGACAGCTACAATGATAAAGATTCAGTAAAAGCGTGGCAGAGCACCTTCCAGTTCATCTCCACTGTTTGTATAGAACGATTTTTTTTTTTTTCCAACAACAGAGACACAAGAAACTCCTTTCTTTTCGTTGAACTCACTGTTCTCTGAAATCATATCAAAAAGCCTCTCTCGCAGTGCAAGCCCTCAAGGGTTCTGATGTCACTTCCACTGTAACACTTCGCTGATGACTGACATATGCTTCACATGAGCTGGAAGAGACACACACACAAAAAAAAAAACATACACACTACACACACCCTTTTTGTTTTAGACGACATTTCCGACTTTACGCTAACTTGTTTTGTCAAAACAATTCCCGAAGAAATTAAACGACACATTACTCAAGTCAAACCTGAAACCTAGATCTGCCACAACAAACCTAATCCAGTTTGAGCAGCCCCTGTGTTGTGGTGTCCTCGGAGTGTGTGTGTTTCTCTTGTAACATAGCTTGGGTTTCAGGAAGTTTTAGGCCTGGAGTCAGTCATCAAGGGGGGATGCAACGGCACAAAAACAAGGGCTCTGATAGCGCTGATAATGGCCCTGTGTTAACCCTTTTGAAAGACTTTCACTGAGTATAAACAGTGCGGAAAAGTCCACAGAAATTGACCCTTTGTTAAGCCCCGCTGCCACTCCGTCAAGCTGCCTGAGCTACGATGGAGCCCACACGGTCACTAACTGCACACCCAGCATAAATATTATTAAAGTTTCAGAAAAACAAAGCACACAAAAGGGGGTTTACATGCGCTCGAATGATATATTCCCGGATGAGCGACTCGGTAGTGAAACCAGGTGAAAAGAATAAAGATAGTAGCTGAAGCCTAGAGATCACAGTGAAAAACTGAACCACTATCACCTGACGAACGAGACAGAAGACAAAGGAATGAAGCAATTCAGTGCACATTTAGTCGCCAGCGTAGCATAGAAGTACTAACGCTAGTTAATTATGTGCTAACGTACTCGACTAATGTAAACTCTGTGGGTTTACTTTTAAAAAACGTATTGTTTTAGAAACATTTAATCACCTTCCCACCTTACCAGACAACGAGTATCACCATTACATGACGTTGGACCATGTGTAGTTCAAAATACAAGAAACCAGTCTGAAAATGAAGAAAATCTGAAGCAACTGCATGAGAGTTTACTGGACATAGCTGATTAGTTGCCGGGGGTCAGAGTGGGCTGCTATGCTATGATTGGCCGGTCGATGACTCGAGTGATGTGACTGATTTGAGAACAATGTGTGTAGCATGCAGGTGGAAAGAGCTACATAAACATTACATTTTAGGGTTTTGTTTAATTACACCGTGCAAGCAGAGCGGCCCTCCACCAGAAAAGAAGAAAAAGTTGCCAAAAAAAGTACTCATCTCTGAGGTATTAGAGTGTAAGAACACACTCAAAAGGGGAGCCCGACATTTGAAGGAGTGGAATTAGGTGCGATTAGAAGAGATGGGAAAAAGTCCATATTTGTCAGAGAGCTCCTTTCAGCTTTCACCTCGCGATCAGAGGCATCATTTAGACAAAGAACAAAAGACGGCAAATATTTTGGGAAGGCGAGAAAAAGGGGTCTGTTTAGTGAGTTGCAAGAGTGAAACTGAGCGGGGCGGTGCGCCAAAAGAGCCCGTTGGTGTGGGCTACGGTTTGCAGTGCGTAGCAGCCGAGATCTATGAATACAGATCAGGGGAGATGTGAGGGAATTTTACAGCAGGTATTGTCTGTCACTCACCCCGTCTGTCTGTGTGATCACTGCCTCCGCGGCGGCTGTTTCATCTTCCACTCTCTCTCACACACTCATACTCACACACACACACACACATGCACTCCTCCCCCAGCGATACCAAAGGAGACCTGGTGCTGGGGTGTGCCCTTGCCAAAAAGTGACAGGTGTTCCAATAGGAAATCCAAAAATCAAAGGGCCATTATTCCTATTATACGTTATGATACCCTGCTTATGTCTGACTTTGTATAAGTTACTGACATCTGGATTTGACTGAGAATACAGCAACAAACATAATGTAGGGAGTGAAATAAAATTTTGCCATGACATGAAAATTCAAACACTCTAGGTTTTTCTATTCTACACACACACACACACACACACACACACACACACACATATATATATATATATATATATATATATATATATATATATATATATATATATATATATATATATATATATATATATACACCTTCGAAAAGTATGTTTTATTTCCCATACTTAGATTTTTGTTCATGTTCTCACAATGGGGAGAAATAGTTTGCCAGTTGTGTGTCTGCATAGCCCGGAGCCCTTTTAAAGACACACTGTGAATTATGCCTGCAGTGAACATAAACACAGATTTTACAGCAAAACACAGAGTTGTATATACACACCGACTTGAATCACTAGCTCCTTCTCTCATTTAACAGCCTCGCTGCTGAGCCGAACCCGCGCTCCATCTCTGCAGCACACCACGCACTGTCTCCTTGAAAGAGAAAGCGCGGAAAAGATGGCCGATCGACATTAAAAGTGAAACCATGAACAAAGGGGCGGACTCCTCGGAAGCGGCCCCAACACAGTCAATCTGCCTGAGCAAGTGTTTGCTTTTTGCACGGGCGTGTCAGTGTTGATTTCTAGCATCGGGAGAACAAGACGCACATAAAGCTGCCCCAACTGTTCAATCACGGTGCTCTGCAAATGCGAGCGGGCCTGCAGTCTCAATCAGCTAAGTGTAGCAGGCAGCTGTTGTGTGGCGGATGGAGTGTGTCGTTAATTCTGTAAATATAGCTTCGCTCATGTGCCTGAGAATCACCCACTCAAGCCACATTTAGGCCAACAACTTCGCCAGTGTCTGGTAAACTGGGCGAAACTGGGAATGACTCAAGTGAGCAGCCAGGAAATTTGAATGTTTCCTTTTGAGAAATCAAATTTTTTCCTTTGAAAGGACCCAGGACAAGGTTGCCGACCTCACAACAAGGTTTTCAAATGTAAGGGGAAAAGGAAGCAGCGTTTTAAACAACTAGATGCCATTGTCGTCTGTTCATGTTGCAGTTGTAACTCATTTTATCCCAAAGAGAACAACAATGGCAATAAATAGATGCTGTGCTCTTTCAGGGGCAGCCCTGCATCCAAAGTGATGGTTTAGCACTTGTATTGTTCTTTAAAGTTGAAGCAGAGAGGCAACAACATTCTGGCTCTTCTTTTATGGGCTATCAATAATCTTTTTTCTGACACATTATTTGCTGGGCCGAAAGAAAATAGGGAGTAGCACGGTCAGTGGTTCACCACAAAGGCTTCTGGGAGCTGGCGAGGGCAGTGTGCGTGGGTGATGCATCCACCTTGGGACCCTGCCAGGATGTCTTTTTGACCAGGCTGCTGGAGCGCAAAGGGCCAGGGACCGAGCTGCACACGGTCTCTGGGAAAAACACACACAAGCAATTAGATGACATGACAGTCATGCAGATGAGGGTCTTTTGGCAGATCAAGCCCAGTTTAGTTTTACTCACAACTCAGTTTAGTTACATTGTCTGTGATTTAGCTTCTTTTTTAAAAAAAAAATCATTGTACCATTTTTTTGGTAAATATAATTTCCCATGTCCTACATAAAAGCTTTAAACGCACTACCACTATTATCTATATTTCTCCTTTATAACCTTCACTCTTATTTTCTTTTCCATTTCTCCCCAATGTTGCTATTTTTCCTTTAATGGCCATCTTGCTGGTGTGAAGCGTTTTACACACATATTCTCTCTGAATTCAGCAGAGCTAAGGCATTTGGGGAAATTAAATAACCTGAGGATTGAGCTACTTTAGGAAGCCCAATTAACACATTTGCCTCTAGAGGAAAATATTGCCTGAAATTGAATGGACGGTAATTTTACGCATGGATTTTTCCATTCTAATTCTCAGAGCCTTCAATAAGCCGGAGAATTTGTTTGACAGAACAAGGGGTTTTAACGTTCTGTGCTGAAGCTGAGGTGGTTGAATTTTAAGAGAACTGTGTGTCAAAACAAATAACGCAGCTGTTCAAAGGGCTACACGTTCCATTGTGTTAATTGAACATAATTCAGGGATTCAGTCCAGTACAGTCATCTGTTCTGAGTTCAGTGCACTACTTTCCCAGAGCAAGATCCAAGTTCGGAAAAGATAAATTGTGTTTGCGGTGGCCCTTTCATGGCGTGTTGTATTTTGACAACGAATGTGTGCGACCACTGGGATATTGGACAACTTTCCAGTGTGTTGGTTATCTCCCATGGGTGGCTAATCCGAGATATCTATTTCGGTTGAGCATACAATATGTAACACTCCAAACATGTTCATGCAAACTCCACTTTTAATTACCTCTGTGTTGTCTCTTTTCTCCACCCTCCCCTGCGCACACATACAATAGAGTTCAAATTCCAGTTCCAATCTCGCCGTACCTTCTCCGACTCCACCATGCACAAAGATCAAAGTCTTATAAAGTTGGGATAACCCTTATTACTTCTCATTAGTGGGTAACCTGATGCACACTGACAAGTTCAACAGTTGCTGCGGTCAGCTGCTGATGCCTCCAAATGGCCGGGCCCCTCCGCGAAAGAGGCTGACCAGACGCTCAAGTGGTCCCTGAGTCTAGTCTAGTGTGGCTTAGCTTGAACCCCCATTTGCGCTGTCGCCTCTAGGCCCAAACCAAAAGGGACTGTTAAAAATGGGCTTTAAGTCTCCAACGGCTCGCTGACATCCACTACTACAGATCATTAAGGCTCCACAGACTCTCTCTCTCTCTCTCTCTCTCTCTTCCTCCAGCCTCAAACACACCAGTGGAGTCATTAAAGGCAATGTGTAATTAAAGTTGGAATAAACAAAGGCTTTTCCCGAGGTCTTTTATTTCTCTCTCAACCATGTGTGTATCTCTCTCTCTCTCTCTCTCTCTCTCTCTCTCTCTCTCTCTCTCTCTCTCTCTCTCTCTAACTCTCTCTCTCTCTCTCTCTCTCTCTCTCTCTCATTTCACGCACGCGTTCTCCCTCCCTCCATTTCCCTTTTCCTCGCTGTGTCTCCGAGAGAGAGAGTTGACACATAAGAGAGGAAATTCTCATTGGCTCCCATGGTGGTGGCAGGCATGGACGAAAGGCCCTCAGCCTAATTAGAAAACTAAATACTCTGAGTAATGCCTAACCCTTGGGAATACAACTGCCATATCTCTTACACATGTGATGTGGAAGGACCCGGAATGCCACTGGGGTGTCTCGCTGAAATATCCTGTGCTGTTCCCCTTTGCACAGCTGTCCACACAGACTCATGCACTTAAGACAGGCTCGCTTTCATAGTTAAAATAGAAATTTGTGTCCTGAGTGCTGCAACACAGCTAATGCTAAATATTTAATTCCCGTGGGTGCTAATTATGGTTGAGTACTGGCAACACGGATTCCCTTTTTTCACTCCACATAACAACTGTAAAAGCAATTTAAGCATTTTTCAATTAATTAAACACACAGTCTTCCAGTAACCTCTTGTCATTTTGCCCTCCAGGACCATAGCTAATTTGTGTAGAATAGAAAAGGGAAAGGGGAAGGAGTGGGGGTGGGCGCTGTTTTCATCTTGGCAAAATGCTTCTACAAAGGAATTAAAAGGGAAGACACATCATTTTTCAGAAGAGTTTAAAAAGATCACACTCTATCGTTCTTTTTTTTTTTTTTTTTTTTTTAAACACCCTGTAGTGTTGTAAGTGTAGTTTTGAATGTTATGAACCTACATATCAGATGACTGTTACCACGAGCAACCAGCCCCCATTATGTTATCAAAGCCGGGCGAGATAGTCTGGCCATGAAGCTAATCCCTGATGTATTTTTAGTCACAACTGACTGATGAAGTGAAATTACTACATCAGTGATAAAAACGGGGCTCTCTGAAAAGCCTTTACAAGATCATGCAGCAACCAAGAGAGCTCTTTGAGCTACTGCAAGTCTAAATGAACTTGTAGAACAGCGGGGCACTGCACGACAATATGGTGAAGATGACGAGCAGAGAAATTAAGATAAGGACACATTATGCGTCTATAATATGCTGAATTGATCATTTCTGCTTCAAAGTTCTGTGATTCCATTGTGCCAGCAAAAAATATAAAACACCATTTTTTCATATATTCATAAGTTCATCAGTGGAAAAAAAACGGAATAAAAGAAAACTATCTAATCACATTTTGCGATAAAAAAAATATGGGCAATTTTGAAGGGCAAAATGAACTTAAGTGGCATATAGAATCAAACCTCATAAGGCTTTACACAGTCTCATATATATATGCATTATCATTCAGTGTGTGTGTGTGTGTGTGTGTGTGTGTGTGTGTGTGTGTGTGTGTGTGTGTGTGTGTGTGTGTGTGTGTGTGAGCCATTAGCAGGGGTAGTGGCACACCCATCCTCTTATAAAAGGCCCGTCATTGCGAGAGATCAGAAGCAGGCTGTGAAATCCAGCTAATAGTCATTATGGGATCCCGGTCGCTGCACACACCGTACCTGCTTGCCAAGGCGGCCCCCCTCACACTTCATATTTGCATTGTGTCATCTTATCAGCATTCACCCAGACAGAGGACAGATCACACTGCAGACTGACAGCCGCATCACTAATATGAGTAAATAAGAGCCAGGGAGACGGCAGTGAGGAGCATTAGAGGTCCTGCCCTTTAGCAGGATAAAAAAAAAAAAAAATACAAAAAAATGACAAAGATATTATACAACAGCACAACCTTGTGACACCGAAAAAATAGCCGGACCAATATTATTTTTCTTCTGATGCAAAATTAATGCGCATAGTCTTTGTAGATGGCCCTAGCATGCGATGATGGGGCCCCCCTCCTGTTCGGAGTGGCGAGGAAGGGTGAACTCTAAGAACCCTGTGTGCTCAGTCACTTCTGGGCCCATGCAGTCAATAAGGCTATTTCTGATCTCCGGATGGCTAGGGTTTCAAAGCCTGTTTAAATGGGCTCCCACAAAGCCGGAAGCACCGACCTCAGTCCTCTCCCTCCCTGTCTTTCTCCCTCTCTCTTTCCTCCTCCACTCTTTCTCTAAATATTGAGAGGGAGCTCAGCTTGCCTACCCCCTCAGTCAGGAGAAGGAGGAGGGGGGGGGGGGGGTCCTCCCCTTCCACATGCAGGGTGGTGAGGAAAGACAGGGAAGCGCAGGGTCAGGGCTCCCGGTGCTAAGCTGTGAAAGGCAAACGTTTGGCAGAGTAATTACACGCCGCACTGCTCTGGGAGTGATTAGTGATAGTTGTCTGTTCAAAGTGTTTGGAGCTCACAGCCTTTATGGGCTACGCTTGCCTTCCCTTCGCCTAATGTTTAGATTGCATTTGCATCGGGAAGAGAGTTGCATGTGTCAACATAAACAGTGTTCCTATGAAGCTCGGCGAGTGTGCACTCGCTTGTGTTTCTCCGACGCGCAAAAATATACTTCAGTTCAGTATGACGGGAAGATTATTACATTAGTGCGGAGTATTTTTTTTTAACAACTTAAAATGTTATGATTTTGTCAACCCGGTGCTTGAAATAGCCAGTATCGTATTCTAATTTTCCAATGAAGTGCCAAAAAAACGCTTGAATTTATACATCCTCAAAAGTGGCTTTGAACCTCTCTGAAACAACCAAAAAATACCTATTCAAAAAAAAAAACCTTTGATCTTTAAATACCGCTGTCAAGCTGTATTGCTTACACTGTGTACTCTGGTAGCGAGCCTATTTAGCACTTCCTGGATATAATGCCTTCACTTGGCACAACAAAATCTTCTCCATTCCCAGGTCAGGTGACACTGCGGTGCATTGCAATCAACATGCTCAGGTGGTGCGGCCATGCTGCCAGCCTTTGATGTCCTTGCTGTGTTACTGTTGGCGAGCGACGCTGTCCCAGCACAGCCTGCAGATGTGCCTGCAAGCTGTAAGGTGAGCAGCAGCACTCCTGAGTAACGTGTCCAGTTGTAAAGCACACCCTGACAGAGGGCGTGGCGGGGGGGTGGAAACAACAGGAACAGACGGGTACAAGGCAGAACACATGTGGGATTAGGAAGTTGATGATGTTGCCGTTGGAAATGTTCCGATATCACCGGTCATTCTGGCGGAAATCATCCCTGTCTTTGATGAATGGAAACACATCGAATCATGCGACTCGGGTAACGGTTTTATTCCGGGGTTCTGAATGGACATAAACTGAGCTGAGTTTTTTTGGAGGGGGTTTACAAAAAAAAAGTTCTGGACCGTTGACAGACATCTTTTCATGAGCTCTTGCTCGTTGAAAACCTGAGATACGCTTTGAATAGATTTTAATCCTATTGATATCTTTTTGGGCCTAAAAACATACCTCAACAAATCAGAGGAGTGTGTATCAAAGGGATGATAGGTTTCATATTTCAACACCTTATCACCCTAATCCCAACACAGGGGCTTTGACACAGGCTGTGAAGTTGGGTGGCAAAAGCAGAGGGGAAGCAAACACAGTGGCGGACAGAAGAGGAAATACCTCAGGGACTTTCTGGGATTGGGAAAGAAGGAAGACAGTACCTGGAGTGCAATCCCCTCTAAATCTGCACCAGGTGTCAGGCATTAAGGAGAGCATCTCCGCTTTGGATTTCCACGTCTGACTCAATCACCAAGGGCAGTGTGTCAGATCTTGGACAAAACTGATACTCTCGAAGAAGAGGAGGAGGAGAAGAAGGAGCAGGAGGAGGAGGAGGAGGAGAGGAAGACCGGGGGCTGAGCACAGTCGAGAGAAGAAACGTCTCTCATGGCAGAAGTAGAATCTGTACCATGTCTAATAAAAATGCCCTTTTGAAAGAGGTAATTTCATTATTTTTGCCATGATTCTCATCAATGTTTGACATTTCAATATTCAATTACATGTGAAATTAGTCTGCTGAGAGTACAGCACATTGTCAAGACTGCAGTAAGACAATAAAAAAAAAATGGGAAGCAGAGCTGAACACTTTGGGTTTTAATGAGTTAAGATAGATTCAGAATAACATTACATCGTATCCCGTTGAGAGTTTCAGTTAACTACAAAGACAAGTGAGCACTGCCTTTTCCCTGTGTGATAACACAAGGCAAGCTTCATGCTATATAGAATGCTTAGCTTGATATGAACATTACAGACTCAATCATAAAGGCAAGGTCTACATTGAACACCTGGCACCTCCTCAATTTCAAGCAAGTGCGCTTTTTTTTGTGCAGGGGCAATTGTGCTGAAACAAAACAGCGACAGCGGAATACTTCAGTACCAAGAGAGGGAACATAACATAGAGCCATGTTGGCATTGTTGTTGCCACAGATTATACATGACACACCAAATAAAAAGGGGCTGATTGTAAGACGTTTAAATGTATCAGAGGCATGGGAGAGGAAACTTAATGCCTCAGCAGCGGGAGAAGGAGAATGCGACTGGGCACGTGCGGAATGCAGAGTGGCAGGAGGAAAGCGGCAATCTAAATTTCTAATGCCGAGGATGTTTCCCATTCTGTGTTTATGAAACATGGCTGCCGGGACTACAAAGGTAAGGGGATCCAGCTTCAAAGTCCGCCCTGACGAAAACAAAAAAAAAAAAACCAGCAACAATGCTGCAGTGGAATGCACGGCAGAACATAATACTCCACCACCTCCTCCTCCTCCTCTCCCCAAAGCAATCTCATTTGATTACAGCGTCGCAGGCCCCAAATCAAGCCCTCGGCCCCATTTCTCACCCCCCGCCGGTGCTGCGAGTAGGAGGTAGAACACAACTTGCCAAAGTGGCCTGGGAGGAGCAGCGATGTTGTGGAGGAGAATCCCTCATTTGGGGAACAAAAGAACACGGGACCGGCAGAGCGGAGGTGTCCGCGGCCGGGGGTGGAAAGTGTCTGTTGCCCCGTCGGTGGTGACTGAGGCAGAGACTGCATGTCTGATGATGACGGCCGGGCGGCGTATCGTTTACAGGCTCCCTCAGCAGAAGCCCCTCGCATGTCCGTCTCCAGCCACAGAGTTTGCCCTCTACTTAAGGCAACAAGAGTCAGGCTCAGCATTACAAGCCTATTAAAAGATACTTTTAATTATGCCCCGCTCTCCTGGGATCACTTCTTCTGTGAACTCTGTGTTTCTTTGGCATGTGCGCTTAGGAATGGCACAACCAGAAGCACGTGTTGTTTTCTCCCTCCAATTAAAGGGCATGTTGACAGATTAGGGGCTGCTTCTGGTTTGTGCTCCACTAACGCATTTATAGGGAAGATGATGAACATGAAGAGAGGGAGAGGAGTGGGGCGGGGGAGGGAGGGGGGGGGGGCTCAAAAACAGAGAGAGAGGGAGAGAAACAGAAAGAGAAGCTGATAGAAAGAGAAAGAAGAAAAAGAGAGAAAGAACATGCACATGAACCCTAAGGGATTAATGTGTTTACATTACCTGGGCTGTGATCTATCACCAACCTCGTCAACTTCCATTATGCATCACATACATAAGCAAGCAACAGACCTGGGAGCCCCTGCAACTCACTCATACTATTTCAATTGGATTAAGTCAGAGCAAATATCTAGGGCAGAGCTCCCACACTGTGGTTTTAGCATTCTGCTAGTCATTTGATTTGTACGTTCTATCACTTTACCGTCATGAAGGCATTGCAGGAAGGAGTACATCCTACATGCCTCGAGAGCTTTCAGGTAGTATGGGATTCTGATGATTACCATATGGCACCTATAGCGTCTTCAAAACAAACCTGCAATTTAGCCGTGGGTCTGTTGGAAAACAGTCGGGCACGGAAGCACTCAGATCATGAATCAAAATATACAGGTAGACACGGGCGAGAGCAATAGGGGGATGTCGAGTGTGTGGATTCACCATCTGTGATATTCTCTAACATGAGGTTTATTTTGTCCCAGCTGTAGTAGCAGGCCTGCATTATGTGTTGAACACTCGGAGGTCTGGCATCACTGTATAGATGCTGACAGCGGAGTCTGCACGCGGGCCCTGAAAGAGCCCATGCTCACACTCTGGCTTCATTATATGCAGTCAATATCCGTTTAGTCACTGAGCCTATTGACTCATTTCTGAAATAATATTACAGGGCATTTGTCTTGTCATGGCGGAGGGAGAATTATCCTTTTTTTTTATTTTATAACGTCCCCCATTTGGTGTATAGCGGGTAACGGGTGAACCTGGATACGCCCCATGGATACAGCTGTAAATAAATATTTTTGATAAAAACCCTGAGAAATCAATGGGTGCTTCCTGTGATCCATCTCCAGCGAATCAATCATCATCAGCACAGCTGGCAGTGTGGTGCGGGAGGACGGCGTGGCAGTCAGAGAAGGGTGCAATCTTTGTCTGATACCTCTCATTTTGGAATCGCTTCTCATAATAGGGTCATCATTTCGTCACTTAGCCAATCCAGAGCCCTGCCACTCAGCCTTGCGGGGATCATGGGGAGTGTGTGTGTGTGTGTGGGACGGGTGAGGGGGGGGACAGAAGGGCCCCATCAGGAGCAAACCAAACACGCACACACTCGCTCCATACGTCTTCATTCGGGTCAATAAAAGAAGAAGAGATCACAAGAACAGAAAAGAGATCAGAAAATGGATTCGCTCTCCTGAAAAGCCATATTGGCTCATTGTGCTCCGTGTAAATTGGGTAATTTTTCAAAGCCAAATAAAATCATCAAATCTGATTTGTGTATCAGCTCGTGTGAGCTAGATGGGATATTTATTGGGTAAAACATTAAACCTTTCTGTATAAACAATCATAGCAACTACAGCATCCCCACAAAAGAGAGAGCTAATTAAATTTGAAACAGACAAAATGTGATAGTTATAATGCAGAAGAGTGTAGAAATATGCCTGTGTGTCCACTGTTCAATAATTATCACTTCAAAAAGTAAATGAACTGAATTTAATTGGTGCCAGAGTAAGGCACGTGTGTGTGTGTGTGTGTGTGTGTGTGTGTGTGTGTGTGTGTGTGTGTGTGTGTGTGTGTGTTTGGGGGTTTGGGAGGTGCATTTCACTGACTGCTTGGTGACATGAGAAGACTTCCTCAACATGGATCTGAACAAATTAAAAAAAACAAAGAGTCCATTTTTTTAATACACTTTTTTTTCATTAGGACTATAAAATAAATAGATGGAATAAACAAAAACAATCGACACAATCGTTGCAATAGCATTTGTAAATAAAATGGGTAATATTTCTACTTTGCTTTAATCAAAAATAATAGCTAAGGATGACAATTGTTTAGTCAACTAGCACAGTGCACATATGTTTAATCATTTAATAACCCCCTTTAAAAAAAAAAAATGCAAGGTCAAAAATAAATTACATCCATTATTTGCAGCACATCTCCCCAAAGCATTTGGAGCGAAAACTGTTTTGAATTTCAATTGGCTTCCAAGTGGCAAAAGCCCTCAGCTAATACATCAAAGAAAAATTGGTGTCAACTAATCGGTTTAGGACACAGATTTAGAATGGTTAAAAAAATCCCATGAATACTTCAAGCTTTTTTTTCTTCTTCTTCTTCTCCATACCAGCAAAAGGCTTTGGGAGCAGTGCAGCTGACCTCGCGCGCTCCGGAACGCTGTCCAGCACTCGACATGAACTAACTGTTTAACTCACCCATGCCGCGCAATTAGTCCGCCACGACGCATCGTGTTGCGTAATAATACCCTCTATATCCAATTTAGATTACACTCGCTCCCTCCGGCATTTTAAGTGCCATGCATCATCTTTCACTCGCCTCTTCTTTGCCACGTATAAAGCCGTTTTCCGGCGTCAATCCCCGGGCTCGTTTTCTCAGGACGCCGCGGTAACGAAGAGCAAGCGATAAAAAAAAAAAAGTTGGACGTCGTCAAAGCGATTTTAATAGAGATTTGTATTTGCGTGAGAATAACTTCTCTTTGTTTTAACGCATCTAAAACGCATATGCACTTTGCTACGTATTTAAAAAAAAAAAAAAAAAAGTGCAAAGGAGCGAATCCATACTCACCGACACCTCCTCCTTTATCAGTGCCGTGCTGAGAGTTGAAGCAGTTGCCATAACCTACTCCTATTATAGGCTCGTGATCTCAAATTATAGGTCCTCCTCCTACTTCAGAGCCTGAACCAAAGCGCATTACACACGAGACAGACGCTTCTTGTATCTAATAAATAATAATAACACTAATATCACCACTTCTGCCGCTACTTTTGTGGGAGCCCACGTGGGCACAAATGATCCTAAAATGTGGATTTTCTTTTTTGTACCTCGGTATATATATATATATGTATATATATGACCGACTTATAATGCATGAGTATACATCCACTATAAGGGATACATAACCGTGGCTAATAATGATGCTATGTCCCCCACATTTAATAAAAGCAAAGATTTCTGTCAGCCCCAGCGGATTCAGTTGCTTCTTCGTGTAGCTGTTATTATGAGGAAAGTTCCAGTAATTAGTTGATTGTCTAAACACGGCAGGAGGCTGCGACACCACTGTAGGTCTCATCGTATCACTGTCATCTGAGTACGGTAGGGTCGCTTTGTGCAGCCATCCTGCTTTCTTTATTCCTCCCTTCCCCTTTCTCTCTCTCTCTCTCTCCCTCTCTCTCTCTCTCTCTCTCAAGTGTGCGTCGGCTCCCACTGTACCCGCGTCATCGTTCTTTGCTCTCTAGAGGTTTTCAGAGCGTAAAAAGCACGTGACAGCGTGTGCACACACTCTTTAGCAGCGCCTACAGCGATCCCTTTCGGCTTATCTGAGACTTGAACTGGAGAGTCAATCACCAGGAGGAAAATGGCTTGTAGATAGATGGCTGATACAAAGTGAATAATATTTATAATAGTCTATTAATATGTGTTTCCCCCCCAGCAACGTTATCCAACTGTATCAAGCAAACCAGGATACTTTAATTATAAAACTATTTAAATGATGAGTGGACTTTTTAATCAGGAAATAAAAAAACAATAATAACAACATTAATAATAACGTTTTTTTTCTTCCCTGGGCTATGGCATAAGAGGCTTCTAATATGTATAATATAGGCCTGAACAAGGTAATTGCGGCTAACAGTGGCACATTAAATCAATAAGGATATCCAGTATTTCACCGATGAAACGTATCTGCAGTGATCAAATGAGATTACATCCACTGGTCCGGGCGGATTTGGTGTAGTTGGCACTAATCTGCCCTGGCTTGAGGGTTTATGACTTTCTGGGAGTGTGTATCTGACTGGTTTATTCCAGGATCTATGGAGGAAACTATTTAGCCGTCGCCACAGTAAATCGTCCAAACGCGGCGCGGACTGAACATTACTCAACAATCACAGCACAATAAACGTCGATAAGGCGAAGTTTGTTTACACACCGCAACTGTTCGTAGAGATATGCTCGGCCAGCGGCTGTTTGCGCCATCTTACTTTGACTTTTTTTTTTTTTTTTTAAGCAGTTGTCACATATATCTTACCAAAGCAACACTCGCCAGGCGTTAGGAAACAGTCGTAATCCATTTGAAGGCACGCGGAGACCACGGAGCATCAGGTCTGTTGATTTAACGCACATACTTCAAATTACGACTTTTTTTTTTTTTTTTTTACGAACAAAGAAAGATTAACAAAAAGAGAGCACAGCAGTGGAGCGCCTTTTTAATTCCTGCCGGGTATCTTGCAAGAGCCCGTTTCCCCACATCCTGGCACACAACCGCCGATTTGTTATTGATCAAGTGTGAAAGTGACGGCTTCGTAAATGGGAGAAGAAAAAAAGAAGAAGAAAAAGAAGAAGAAAGAAAGTTGGGAGTTGACAGACTCGCATGATGTCGCCATCCAAAAGGGGGGCTGCCAGGCGCACGTGAGACTTACTGCAACGAGCCTTGTTAAAGGGAGAAAAAATAGAGAAATAGAGAATGAGACGGATTGTTAGTTAATGCGAGAGAGAGAGAGAGAGAGAGAGAGAGAGAGAGAGAGAGAGAGAGAGAGAGAGAGAGAGAGAGAGAGAGAGAGAGAGAGAGGAGGGAGGGGTGAGGAGGAAGTGTGTGTGTGTGTGTGTAAGAGAGAGGGAGAAGAGTTAGAGAGAGAGAGAGAGAGAGAGAGAGAGAGAGAGAGAGAGAGAGAGAGAGAGAGAGAGAGAGAGAGAGAGAGAGAGAGAGAGCATGGATTTGGGCAGGGCTGTGGTTACCCAGCATAAGCTCGCCTTTTTCCTTCGGTGACTACACCCCGAGAGGAGGAGCGTAGTACGCGTCAGGATCCTCAATTTTTCAACTTAGCATCTTGGCAGGACATTTTCCCAAGCAAAGCCCCCCGTCCGACGGGTAAAAAAAAAACTTCTGCGCTGGGCATGAGAGCGAGGGTGCAACTCAGATAAGGGAGCAACAGAAAAACACAACCGACGGACAGTGGCTTGCCTTGGCTTGGCTGGCAGCGACCACAAATAATCCACCCAACACCTAAGCCTCTCTTTATTTAGTCACTTTTACTTTTTTTTTTCTTCCCCCCCACCCCCTTCACCATTGTCATTTAGGAGGGGGCGCGGGCAGCTGGTCTGCAGACACACGGCTCTCTCTATGCGCTCCGACAGCAGCGCATGAGAAAATAAAGGGAGGAAAGTGCGCAAGTTAAGTGGCTTAGACTCTCCGGGCTCCAGCATGGCGTATCCTCAGGGCTACTTGTACCAGCCGTCCGCTTCCCTCGCCCTGTATTCGTGCCCGGCGTACAGCACGAGCGTGATATCGGGACCCAGAACCGAGGAGCTTGGGAGATCCTCTTCGGGATCTGCTTTTGCGCCCTATGCCGGATCTACCGCGTTCACCAGCGCCTCGCCGGGCTACAACTCCCACTTACCGTACAGCGCGGACGCGGCAGCAGCTGCCACATTCACCTCGTACGTGGTGAGTAAACTAAAGGTGATTATTCCATCTAATAGCCAGTCCACGCGGGGATGTATTAACTCGTTCTGGAAGTGGAAAATACCAACTGTGCATGCGGAGCCAGGCAGATTCAGAGGGAGACGTGCGTCACGGAGCAGTCCGTGGATATGATATTACAGCATGTCAGGTCCTGGAGACGTGTTGTTGAGTAAACACAAGTCATTTAGCTGTGTTGTGTGCTATTACGGGGTTCTCAGGGAAATTATAGGTTGTTGTTTTGTTTTTTTTTAATGAGAAAGCGTGGACAATGCTTAGCCGAAAGCTCCATGCTCAGAACTGACGCCGTGTGATGGCAATTTAGGTCACTGCATGTCTCCTGTCATCGTATTAGTTGTGCTAGTTGTAAAACTGAAATATTGCAACTTCAAAAAAAAAAAAACGGAGGAAAATTGTCTCTTACTTATTGTTGTGTGTGTGTCATGGCAGCACACGCAACTCAGTCAGACGTGTCTTTTCTACAAAGACTGATCCCAGTAGAATAGGCAAATAAGCACAAGTGTGAGGCCCTTTGTGCATAATGTAAATAGGTTATTTTGATTGCAAATTGTAGGATTTTAATGGCGAGAAGAAAATCCGCGGCCTGCTGACATAATGCAAAAAAATAAAAATGCAAATGCATATAGCGACGGGGATTTTAAATACACGGTCATGCTCTAACAAACTCCACACACATTACCTTCAAACTTGAACTACTGGATTAAAGCCAGTGTGTTCGTGTACGTGGGGGGCGCGCGTCCATGCGCGCGTGCACACGTTTGCGCGCGCGCGCGCGCGTGTGTTCATGTCTGTGTGTCCTTTTAACTATTTTTTGAAAGCAGTCCAGAAAATAAATGTGAGAGAACTTTTTAGACACTTTTAAAAAAAAAAAAAACATATCTATGTCTATTTGTGTATCGCAGGGTTCTCCCTACGACCACTCCACGGGGATGGCCGGCTCGATAGGATACCACCCTTACGCAGCACCCTTGGGCTCCTACCCTTATGGTGACCCGGCATATCGTAAAAACGCGACGCGGGACGCCACCGCCACCCTGAAGGCCTGGCTCGGCGAGCACCGCAAGAACCCCTACCCGACCAAGGGCGAGAAGATCATGCTGGCCATCATCACCAAGATGACCCTCACCCAGGTGTCCACCTGGTTCGCCAACGCCCGGAGGAGGCTAAAGAAGGAGAACAAGATGACCTGGACCCCCCGGAACCGGAGCGAGGACGAGGAGGAGGACGAGAATATTGATTTGGAGAAAAACGACGACGACGAGCCAAATAAGCCCACAGACAAGGGAGACTCCACAGACACAGAAGCAGGTCGGTGGTGCAGAGAAAGAAAAAAAAAAAAGGCAAAAAAAAAAAAAAAATCATCAATTTTTCATCGCAGTCGTTTCCACTCAGGGTGCAAAATTGATTGCTGGTTAATGGTGGTATATTATTTATAATGGGACAATTGCTTTAAATAATAATCACCTTGAACTCCCCTCGTTTGACTTCTCGGGGGCTGAAATTGCTGGTGACGCAAAGTGTTTAGCAGTCAATTTATCTTTAACTGCATAATAAGGATACAGCTGGTGTATTGCGCCGGGTATTCGGCTAAAAAAATATCGCCTTTGAATGCTCATTATATTCCAGCTTTGAACGGCTGTTGAATGCTTATTATCCTGATAATGCAATAATATTTAACACTGAAAAAAAATGATATTTGGAAATTAAAATATCAACTCACGGTATGTAATTCCCATCACTGTTGTACTCTTTCATAATTATGGAGAGAAAATCATTGACCCTTTTTTTTGGACATCACAATTCTTCATGAGGGCAATTTATGACATAAGCTCCACATGTTTATTTTTGAAGAGAAACGTGCATAAAGAGCCGAATTATGTCGACACATCCGATTTCCGTTTGCATTGCTGCCCATTTGCCTCCGCGATCGCCCCCAAAACACGTGTTACCGTTTGTGTCCACGTTTTAATGTCACGCTTATTTGGCTGCGACTCATATTCTTCATTTGTGCTTTAGATCACAAACTGCTGAACCCAGGGGACATCGGCTGTGACAGATTTAAAGAGGAGAGCCATGGCAAAGACACGGATCCCCTTCTGAGCGACTCGGAGTTAAAAGACCCGGAGGAGCGGACTACAGAGTTGCTGCATCCGGATTCCGCGAAACCAACCACTTCGTCTCCCTCGGCGGGGCCCCGGGGGAGCCAGGCCGCCGCGCAGCAAGACAAGCCGTCAGATTTGAGCCACGCGTCGGGTACGGTGACCAGCAACGTGACCTCTGTTATCCACTCGCCCCCTTCGGCCCCAAAGCCCAAACTGTGGTCCCTTGCGGAGATCGCCACGTCCTCAGACAGGTGTAAGAGCCCCGGGTTGGGTCAGAGCGCGGTGATGGGCAGCAACGCGTCTCCATCACGGTCCTCCCCTCACTGCCCGCACCCCAACAGCACGGTGCTCTCCAGGCCCCTGTACTACACCTCCCCGTTCTACCCCGGCTACACGAACTATGGGGGCACTTTTGGACATCTTCACAGTAACCACGGCTCGGTACCCACGGGCTCCACGGCACATTTCAATGGATTAAACCAGACTGTGTTAAGTAGAGCAGAGGCTTTGGTAAGGGAGAGCCAGAAAGTCAGAAGCCAAACGCAGGTAGATCTTTGTAAAGACTCCCCTTATGAACTAAAGAAAGGTATGTCACACATTTAATACCTGATTATTTTCCACTCACACGCGGACTTTTATTTATTTTTGTTGTGGTTGCATTAAAAAAAAAATGATGATGATGATGATGAATGAAAAAGAACAATGATGGAGCAAATTCTGAGAACAGTTATTTTCAGAGAAAATGCTTATCTTCAAATTTTTAGTTTCTGAATGGTTCATCCTAAAGTGTAAAGAGAATGGTCTTACTCGCTGCAGCCGCCTGAGTCTATTTGTATTAAAGACTAACATGTATATTTAATGTAGCATTTTTGTATTTAAAATGGACAACACACTATCTTTGAAGTAAATTATGGAGAGAAAAAAATATATGCTTGTGCAGCGATTATTTTTGGTGAGCTATTGGCTTTGCCTGATATGTGTCAAAAGTGCTTCAAGGCCAATTTATCTACACGAAATATGATTCAATTTTGCACCGTGACAGATGTTTCTATGGTAGTTATCATTAAAAAAAAGAGCTCTGACAAACTTGAAAGAAAAGGCCTACATTCATAAGGGTGTTGGAATATCTAAACAATAAAAAGGTGCAGTTTCGTTTTGGGTCGTGCACATATTCATAGTTTATTTGATTTGTTTGTGACTGAAAAATGTTGGAAACAACACGGAAGTAAATTATGCTCAATGGCTTATCACCATTATATTTTTTCTTTGAATACATCGAGGGCCTCTTTTTACTTGAGCGCGTTTCTAAAAGTGGATATGGATATAATAACAACACCGAGGCGCAGTCATTTAACCCAATTACCTATCGTGTTTTATGCAGAGCAATCAGGTGGTGAACTCCGGTAATGAGCTCGATTTTATGCCAAATTTAGAGCTCATTACTATTTTCCAAGGCGTGGCAAAGCTGTTAAAAGGGACGCGACCATGCATTCAGAACATACTGGCCTATTATATATCATTAATGGAGAGTCTCTTTAATGGCGCGTTAGATGTGAAACACTGTGTTTGGAGAAAAGGGAAGAAGGCTGCCACGCACCGCAGAGACAGGCCGGTTTTGTTGTGTGTGTGTGTGTGTGTGTGTGTGTGTGTGTGTGTGTGTGTGTGTGTGTGTGTGTGTGTGTGTGTGTGTGTGTGTGTGCAGCCGGTAGCCATGCAGGCGCTGTCCTCTAACTCTTCCAACTTCTACAGGTAGGTGTCACACTTGCTCCTAATTTCAGGGGGACTCTTTTGTTAATCCGTCACGGAAACCCATCCGTGATCAAATGGCCTGGTAAAAGGGAAGTGGAGCCCACACGATGATCACAGTTATTATGAGGATTATAGCAACTTTGACAAGTGGATAAAAAAAAAAAAAACACAAATTACATACTTGACCGACTTGCAGAACAAAAACAAAAAGGATATTTCCTAGACAAACTGAAATAGGAGAGGGGTTTAAAAAATATGTGATATCACAGGATGATATCCAATGATATTTTGAGGCATCATTATAATAGTTTTAGCCCACTAAAACGTATAGGCCTTTTTTATTATTTACTTATTTATGATAGGTATTTGTTTTAATTTTCCCCTGATGTTTTTGATTAATATTCGCTTATTCAGCGGTTATTACAGTGCAGTTTAAAGGGCACACGCTAATAATAATTAATATTATCATTATTAATGTTGTTATTGTTGACCTCCACTGAAGTGGGACAGCATGCTCTTGTTTATGGCTGCCATTAATCTCTATAGTTTACTTTCCCCTTCTCCAATTTGAAATCTCCCCTGAGGTTTATATAATTCCCTTAGCCTTAATGTCCTCTACTCGGGCCCTCTATTTTAATCTGACAGAGTGTGCTGGAGCAGTGATTGCGACACATCAGCCGGCTAAATAGCATAATTATGTTTTTTTTTTTCCTTTGCTGATCCCCGGAGGATTGAACTGTTCGATGCAATGTCCCCTCAGAGAGTATTAAGAGTTTTATTAGATATCGCGTCGATTTCTCAGAATTGATTGAAGACGTGATGTTTCACAGGGACAATATACACACTATTGCTGCGGTGTAAATCATCTGTGTGGTAAACACTGGGACCATTTTACACTGTGACCTTTTTTTCTCTTCTTCTTTTTCGTGTGTGTGTGTGTGTGTACGCGCGCGCGCGCGCGTGTGTGTGTGTGTGAACGAGAGAGAGAGTGCGTGTGTGTGAGGGAGGTGTGGGGTAACAACGGGGCAAATTAAATGTGATAATATCCTTCCGCTTAACTTTCTTAATTTAAAAATACACGCGGAATGTTCGGAGGATGATGTGCCAAACTATCCCGAACAGGATAAGACATGTCTGACTTTCCTCTCACTATTGAAGCAGCCTTTCAAAAAACAAAACAAAAAAAACGGAGTTTAAATGTTTTAATACAATACTGTTTTGCAGAATACACATATGTTTGATTATTATTTTATTTTACAAAGTATAGGTGATTTATTTTCTCCCAAATTACTATTCTACTCTGTCTCCCCTAACTGTTTATCAAACCAGTGGGAGAAAAGGCACAAGAGATCTATGCTCGTGAAGAGTCTGCATTAAGCATTTGCACTGTTAATGCTTAGCCTATTTATTATTACTATTAATTATTATATGAATTATCATTGTTATATTTAAAGTATTTAAATCATATATTGCATTTTCACAGCATATAGCGACATCTGTCACTGTATTTCAGCTCAACATGTTCACTAAAGCACATGGTTTCGTGTAAAAAAAAACAAAAAACGCTCTAATTAAAATATAGTATATAAATTTGATCGTTGAATATACTTGTTCTATTTTCGGGCGTGATGAAAGCCAGTCAATTAACCCCATGATTACTTGGAGGAGCGGCGCGAGAGGATGTGCAAGCCCTTCATCAGAGGCTTGGTATAGCCTGCAGGGGAGATGCTCCCTGCAACTTAATACAACTTGGTCCCCGGCTTCCCCTCCGCTTGAATGGCGTGTCGGTTCATTGTTGGGATTGCTACAATGTGAGAATACTAAGTAGGGGTGAAACCGTTCCCACGTGTGGAAATGGGGGAAATAATCCGACAGGAGAAGAAGCAGAGGAGAAAAGAGGAGGATAAGGTCTGTACCCTTCACTCCGACTTTGTTACTGTTGAGCGTTCAGAAGCACAATCCGGGATGTTTGGGGGGAGAAAAAAAATGATTCTTATTACCGTCGTCATATCAATTAAACATTTTTTTTTTCTCCCTTCTCTCTCCAAAACTGGAAATAAAGGCCATTGGCTAGGCTACATGAATTCTAAAGGCCGCGAGTCACTGTTTATTGAAATGTACTGAATTAATAGGTTGAATAGTCCTGTTTAGACTCGACTGAGCAAAATGTAGGTTTTTTTGCCAATCGAAAAAAAATGCATAATTAGTATTTGCATATTGCTCTATCAATAGAGACTGACAGTACAACTGTCGTGGTCTTTGTCAGAACAGCAGCAGCAGCAGCAGCTTCTCTGCCGGTTCATGTTGACTCTAAAAGTAGATACGACAGGGTTGGTGTCATCAGGGAGGCTTTCAGTGGTGACTGAAAATAGTGCTAATATAAGACTAATGAATAACAAGAGTAAACCCTGGTTCCTTGTTTGTTTTCGACACTTTCGGGAGCGGCGGGATCTAATGAAGTGAAAGTCAAGTCTGGCATCCGCGTGGCCCCGTTGAATCCCTGTATTATTGTAATTACCTTGGCATCCCGGTGCACATTCATCACAGGTATTAATGGCGTTGGATCGACCTCTAAAATAGGTGTTTTACGCATGCACGTCAAACTAATAAAAACAGAACACTGGCCAAACAAAACCATACGTATTTTACAGGAGAGCACGTGCAATTCAACTATTTTTTATTACACGCCATGTGCCCTGGTGATCTAGCCGGTATCGGTTTACCCAAAGTGCACGCCATGAAATATCGGTATATTTTGGCAGTAGATTCGCTGCCGGGAGGGAAGGGGTGGGGGTGGGGAGGGTGGGGGGGGCAGACTTGTGAAGAAACTTGGAGCTGTTGAGCAAACAGATTAGACACCTGCCACTGGACGGCTCTCACGTGCTACTGTACTCCATGTCGGACCACAAGGTGAAACCCAAACCTGCTGATAAACACACGCAACATCACCGAGGGGATTACCCAGCGGGCCGAGCGGTGCGTCCGTACGCACAGCGAGCAAAAGGGCGTCCACGCGGTGCCCCTCACGCACATACAGTGTGTACACGTACAATGTATACGAGCTGGGGGCCACATTTAGCTCAAACTGTAAAAAGACACCATGTAGTTGATTCGCACAGATTATTCACAGAGTGTGTGTCCGGGTGTGTTTGTGTGTGTGATCAGCAACAAGGTTGCTAATGCAGTATAAAAGTGGGTTGAAATAAAAGTCTGTCTGTCTTTTCTTTTTTCATTTTTTTTTTTCAGAAACGGGACTGATATGCAGTCTGCTCTTAAGATACTTGTTTCCACTGGATTGTTTCACTTTTCCTCAAAAATAGCCCTCAACCTCAAAAGCAAACACAATATCACTGTGATGTTTTACAGGGGCCAGCTGTGTGTGTGTGTGTGTGTGTGTGTGTGTGTGTGTGTGTGTGTGTGTGTGTGTGTGTGTCTAATGCACAATTGGATTTCCAAAGCATATGCAGTAGATTCTTTACAACACATTCTTGATTTGGCTCTGAGAGATGCAGAATACAGGCAGTCGGTTGTTTTTCGTGACGTTCTAAATGTAAAGAAGGGAGCGCCTCTTCTTCAGCGAGGAGTTCAGTCACTGCTCATGGCTATTTAATCATCATCATTTCTTAAATGAGAGGGCTAATTGAGGACACAATATCTCAGCTTTAGTCTCCTGGCAAGACTGCACATGAGACTCCAGCTGACAGAATGTGAGTCGTGTTTGGGCTTAATAACGTGTAAAAACAGATTCAATTTTTTACCTTGATTCAAACAATTGCCCACTGGAATGGGTGTGTGTCCTCCCACTTTCTGGAAATCCAAGAAGAAGAAAAAGAGAAAAATCACATCAAGGTAACTTGAGTCTCAAGCCTTTGGCACCACCAGCGTTCATGTTAAGTGGAGTTATAAAACGGTCTTGAACACCCTTTAAAGCGACCCAGATAAGGTGGCAGAGAGTGATTTACCACTGTTTTTCTGCACTTCATGGACTGTTTTTCTATTTCTCCGTGGAGTTCCTCTGGGAGAGATTACATGTGTAATTTTCAGCTGTGAGATGGTTTAAGTGTCCTCCCCCCAACATAAATAAAACATTTCTATGAAGAAGGGGGGAAAAAAAGGGGGGAAAAACAACACTAACGAAGAGTGATGAACTATGAAGTCCAAAGAGGCCAGGGGTTGACGTTGGGAGAATTGAGGCATTCAGGTCCAGTCGCAAATATACATCTTATTTAGGTATGCCAAGATTTAAAAAAAACAAGATTAAAAAAATAGATAAAAAAGAAGCCTAAAATTGAAATACGACTTATACAATCAGTCTAAATCCTCCCCAAATAACGTGTCAACGGCACAGACGAGTTGTCTCTCTCGTACAGAAATGACGTAACACAAACAAATACCCACAGAGCACCTTGACTCCTCGAGAGGAGCGGCTCATTGACCAATCTGCTCTGACAGCAGTGTGGCGTGAGCTTCTGACCCTGTGACTGCAAAGGGTCTGTGTTCAGTGGCCATGTAAGGGCTCCCCGGCGCTCACACCGAGTCAAGGGGGAGGCGACGTGTGCACACACACACACCCACACACACACACACACACGGACAGACACTAAAAACACATACATGGGCAGGAAGGACGCAAACTCCATGCCAGAGCCCCGGAGGTATGCGCCGCCACAGAGCAGTAAGTGTGTGTATCCAGTGTGGAGGAGGAGACACCGGCAGGTTCGTCCTCTCCTGTGACGATGCACAGGTCCCAGTCTGTGTCCTCGCCCGGCCCCTCCCTTTCACGAGGTGAGCAAGTTCAGTGCCACTCCTGAAACTCTTGACTAAAGCCTGTGTTTTGTGACACAAACCTGTTACTTTACCTTGTGTGATGGAAACCGCCCGAGGATGAAGCAGTCCGGATCTTTGTGTAATAGTAACTTGCACAATGGCGATACAAAGGTGTGGTTTGCCAGGAAACATTGGAGAGAAGAAAAAAAAAAAGGGCATCGACATAATGTGTGTTGCAATGCCCTCTGATATTGCAATATTAATGGTTGTGATGAAGATTGATGAACTGTTTTCTTTCAGTGACTTCAGAGGGTCCAGGAGGGAGGAGGGGTACCGAGCTGCCTGACTGTTTATTTACATTTGCCCTTTTTAAATGATCCCTTTCTTCTCAACATCTGCTCCACATTACCACACAGATATCTGTCCTAATGACCGCTATAATGCCCATGCTCACACACACACACACACACACACACACACACACACACACTTGCTCCAACGCGAGCGCTCACACATACCAACACTGCCTGTAACATTACCATTATCCACCGTTCTTCTGGGACACTTTACCCTCTCCAAACCACCTTGCACAACAAATGGACCTCTTCTCACTGCTGGCCCTTTTGTTTGCTCCCAGCTTTCCACTTTTCTTCCCAGTTTGGTGTAGTCTGATGGATGCAAATGGGCACTTACTTAATTGGATCAGTTCCCAAGATGGAGATAAACGGGGCACTGCCTTTTTTTCTTCTTCTTCTTTTTCCGCCCTCCTCCCCAAGTTATTTTAAGCCGCTCTCGGTTCAGCGGTGTGCGGAGAGAACGTTAATGAGGAGGGGCGAGGAGCTGGACTCATTCAAAACTCTGTGCTCCTGACTGGCCCTCAACTCCCACACAATGAGGGAAGGAAGCCGTATAGCCCCCCCCCCCCCGTGCCACGGTGTCTCAAAGCCAATTTAGTAAAGTGCCTGCTAGTGATGCAACTCGCCAACAGTCCAATCAAGATGCACCACACTGGCTGCTCTGGTTTTTGGCGCACGCAGGTAGCTGTTGGGTTTCGTCATTCAGCAAACAAATTGGATGGCGGGCAAATGAAGACATAAACAAATCAGCTTAGTTCATGTCCGTGCTTGCTCGTGTTACACTTGACACCTGAATATACGAGAAACAGATGAAAAAAAAAATATATTTTTTTTTTCTCAACTGAACGCCACCACGACCCATCCTAAAAAAAAAAAAAAAAAATCAAGCAGTGGCTGCATGCCAGTGGGAGTGTGTTGGCTGCTGCACTCTGATTAACAGAGTGGTTTACAGCCAACTCCAATAGGTAATCTCATCAGAGAGGGGCTTTAAACAGATAAAGACCACCCCTAACTACCACCACCCCCTCCATCGCTAACCCCTCCAACTGCATCTCTTCCCACATGAGACCTCCCATCTAACGCACTAACCGAGAGCTGCTAATACCTGGAGGAGGCTAACATGGCCAACCACAAACCAGGCTCAAATCTTCTATTGACCTCATTTTCAATAAAGAAGCCGTTTCCAGTCTGATGGATGATTTGTTGGTCTTGCATGGAATGGCCATCTGGAAGGAAGGATATGATCGCTGTAGTAGGTACGCGTCACCTGCCAGCTAAGATTTCTCTGTATGGACCAAAGCTTGCAAGCTGCAGCTATGTGTCTGTACATCCGCTGGCGTCGCGTTAATATATTTGAATCCAGATTAGCTTAAAAAAAATGAAGGAAAGAATAAAAGAAAGGGGAAAAAAAGAAGGGCTAATTGAATTTTGCACCATATGGTCACTATTGGCTCAGGTTTTTTTTTCTTCTTTTTCATCTCTAGTCAAACACGAGGTTATTTTGATCCAATATGAGAAAATCCCTGGTTGCATCTGGAGACATAACAGCAGTTCATTCAGTTATCAAAAGCTTTGTACCCGGGCCTCTTTGTTGCTGAATAAAGAGGAGGAATCCAAAACAAATCTGTGAAAGAGCTTTGGCTGTAGTAAAACCTCTTGTCCCACACAGGCTCCCTTTTTTTGTTTGGGGGAGCTCAGATTGGGTTCACAGTAGCTGCACTTTAAGTATAGAAAGATCTGATTTATTAGCTTGTCAGGGGAAGCATTGTTCAAGAAAGCAATCAAAAAGCACTTACCTAGCTCCTCTAAAATTACTGCTTTTTTCACTGGCTAATTTGTGTAACTCCCATGGAGAAGCTGGCAAAGAGTTTGATGAGGCATATAATGATGATTAATGAATTTATTGCCCTGCTGCTCATCAAACGGTTGTAGTATATACTTCTCTCCTTTTCTTCCAATGTGTTGCGCCGGCGCCCGAGCGACAGAGGGGCAGAGATGAGATAGTGTTGCCCTCCTCCCTGCTACCTCCCTCTGGCAGTTAACCTGGCTGACCTGATGGGCATGAGAACGTAGAGGGTCCGTGGGCAGACCGGGAGCACAATGGGCAGTTTAATAAAAGGTCAAACTGGAAAAGCGAGTAAACCTGCTGCAAGGGAGACATGCGTCGGACTTTCAGTCTCTGATCACCTTTGTGGGAAACGCCGGGGGTAACCAGATCCACATGGCTTCTTCTGCCCTCCACAGCAACCTCTCACAGCCACCAACCGCCTCACAACCCACCCATGCACTGGCCTCAAAGAGAGCAAGGGGGTGTGTGGGGGGGGGCTGCTACAAAGTCTTAGTAATGAGTCAACAAATATCAGCACGTAGTACACAATCAATGCAGGAGGCGCCGTGTTCGTGTGCAGCATTATTCAGTTCAAACAAGGCCTGCTCTCAACACAAATGATGATTAACGACTGGTGGGTCCGTGTGTCGGTGGCTGTGCGCTTGTAAAGCGGTCACTATTGGGTCAAAAGCACTTCTACATATTTGCTAAATAAGCCCGCCCCCCCCCTCTTCCGAGCCTGCTCCCATAACTCTGAGGTCATGCATCTCTCTGTTCAACATTGTATAGGATGTTTACACTTGATTGCTCCCCATGCCTTCATATCCCCGACTCTTTGGCCAAGTGCGCTTGATTGAGTCCCCCGCTTGTTCACCAATGCTCGCAACTGAAGAACGCATTGTTGCAAACCTCCCCACCCCACCAGCACCACACACACACACACACACACATACGCACACGCACGCATCCCCACCCCCACCACCACACTCTTTGAGATCAGCTCCCAGGATAGGCTGTTTCTGCATTCACTGATTCATTAGGTTGGTCCCTTAAATACATCAAAGAGCTCGTTCTCTCACACAATAAACCAATAAAAGCAATTATAAACCCCATATCTAGGAGGCAATGTTGATCTCCCGGGTGTTAACGTTAGATAATGAAAGCGCTTGATGACATAAGTTTTCGGAGAAAGCTCACTTTCTGTCTCTTTCTAGTGTGCATACGCTTTCGACTGATGGTGGTTCTTTACTACGCATGCAGTGCAAAATAGCACACGCCACAGTTTCTCCCTCAAATAACATGCATGTAATCTGCCCATATGTCATAACCACATAATTTGTGGTTCAAATTAGAAGCCACATAAAGTCTTTGAGAAGCCTAAGAAAATATATCGGTGCTTTGGCTCTCATGCATTTAACATTAAATGTAACCAGTTAAAGTTCTTTAAATATTCATTGCCCCCCCCTTGCTCTCCCCCTCCTTCTGTTTGATGGAGTGGATGGAGAGGTTTAGGTGGAGGCCGTTCTGGCTCTGATAACCTCTGCCGCTGGCATGGCGGAGATGAAATGCATTTGTCAAAAAGCAGAAATTGAGATTCACTCAGTGCTGCCAAAAATTGCTTTCATTCCCCTTTTTTTTTCTCAAAACAAGAGTCGGCAACCCAATCAGGGGAATCGGCATATGCAGATCACAGCGATAAATCTTTCATGAGCATGTTTCGTCGTAAAGCAGATAAAAAGGAAGAAGGGGAAAGTGGTTATTAAACAAAAGATGGAACCAACCGAGTGAAAAATGGCGAAGAAAATGAAGTTTCTAAATGGGTGTTTTGCTTCACAAGCCGTTTCAATTCTCTGGCGACAGTGTGTATATAGTACAACTTATTGTACTGCCTAAAGTACGCTAAATGGGAACAGTTTAAACCTCCTATTATACAGTTTGGTAGTATTTCTAGAATGTACCCATTGGAGCCACAAACTAAAAGAAAGACATTTTTCTGTTATTGGAAACACATTGAAGCAACGGTCAGCAGGTTCACTTGCATATATCACCGGTTATAATCACACTGTCTGTGGGAATCCTGGAATTTTAATGAATGATGCTTCAGCTCCAATACGCAAGCCTTAGTCTCCGGATGGGCTGAATGTGTGTGGAGCAGACCTCGCTAGAAGAACATTTGCAAATACTTTTCATGGTATATTATAGCCTAACAGGTGCTAGATGTCTGAAGTTTGCCACACGGAATTAGAGGTATGAAAGAGTGCTTATTGAATAATAAGACCAAAAAGAAGTCGATTTCATGTGGGTTTTTCTTACAGCCTGATCATAACTGAGAGAACACAAAAAATGGATTCCATGTACAATTATATCCAATTTCTGTTTGTGTAGCCCGAGCGAATTATTGTGTTTGTCATAAATTAAGATGGGATTGTGGCAAAAAAAGTAATCAGTCAAAAATCCTCCTAAATGCTCACAATAACTTCTGTGAAAATGAAAAAAAAAAAAAGCCGAAGTCATTCGGCGCAACCAAAATGCCTTTGAGCAAAGCATTTAACCTCCACATGCAACAGTAGAGCAGTGTAAAATATCAGAAGTGCTTTGCTGATGTTTTCTTGAAGCAGTTGGACAACACACTAACCCATAATGTCTGCCTGAAATAAACTGAAACCGGTTTAACTGCTTTCTCCTGTTCCGGCGCACTAGCAGAGGACGACTGTGACGTCTCCTTCAGTCCTTGACCTGTTGACTGACTCACAAATGCGGCAACTTCATTAGCAGGTCAGCAGTCGGCGGTCATTAGTAAATACATGAGTATTGACACCCACATGTGCCGTAAAAACCTGAAGCACATTATGCCATCGACTGGAGCCGTGTTACCTACGAGGCCACGGAGTTGATGAGGGTCG
Organism: Clinocottus analis; assembly: GCF_023055335.1. Lineage (NCBI taxonomy): Eukaryota > Metazoa > Chordata > Actinopteri > Perciformes > Cottidae > Clinocottus > Clinocottus analis. Next base: position 19,469,762 of record NW_027175820.1, on the reverse strand, counting down.
CCCAGCATATTACAACTGTTCCACCTGAAGCAGTCAATAGCAAGTAAAACCTTGATTCATTAACACAAGTGCAAGGATAAAAATGCAAAGTAAAAATGAAAAAAAAAAGAAAGATATATGGATCATCATAATATGCGTACGGCTAGACCGTCCTAGTTTGTGTGCATAATTGCTTTAATGTGGGCTATTAAGCCTAAGTGGATACGATTTTACTGTCCGCCCTACATTCAGTATGATCACTGCCGTGATCAATACTTATGATTTGTAAGTCACCAGCCATCGATGGCCTGGTGTGATAGTTAAGCGTTTGACCTTGAGAGAAGGATCCTTTTCCTTGTTCTTGAGACTATCAAAGGGCACACGGATGCTGGAGGACAAAGGATGAAGATGGCAGACTTCAGACCTTTACTGACACCCACCTAAACCATTACATCTTCAACCATAAAACACTAACGTGGAGTGATTTTCACCTGTGCGATTGGTGGTTACGTAATTCTCATTGTGTTGCTTTTGTCTGAATTGCGTGGGTCCTCGTGTACCTTCATGCTGCTCTCTGACGTTATCAAAGGTTGGCCTGTCTCTCTGCTGTTGTTTTATTCAACAGGCACGTGTTTGGGTAAAATATACCCGACGTCAGTGATAGAGGGTAATGTCGGGTGGACGTTGCCATTGCAGGCAGACTTTTCCTTCACAGGACAAGACTCACATGTCCCAGGAACGGGTGCACCAATGGACCAGTTCATAGTTACATTATTTATATATTTAATCATGTTTCATTGACCATTCCTTAATTATTCATCCGATGTTGAGCCTTTTTCCAGGGACCTCCCCCATGATACCTCTTTTTCGTTTCGTGAGAAGTTCGATAGGGTTAAATAAATAACGTTAGTGTTCTGGAGTTAACGGTGTAGCACGTGGTCAGTCCACAGCAATATTTATGGCCAGGTATATTATGCCGACACAGATAAAAAGTCTGGCTTTTGGAACAATTCATATTCAATGACATCAAATCCAAAAGTATGCAGGCCGGAGGGAGGCTGTAATGGTGTGGGGAAGGGAAAACGATTTGAGGCTTTGACTGGGCTTCCGGCCTGTACATTCTTTCTCAACACTGGGCCTGTTTAGAGAGCTCCGGCGTGTGAGGAAGTGACACAAACGCACGCGTGCGAACGCGCGCTTCAGATTAGGCGTTGAGCCTGAGTGACTTAAACAAGAAAAGATAACTCTTTTGCGCGGTGACAGATGGATAAGCAGCGCTATCTCAGGCTGTAATCTCGGAATAGTTTGAGACACTTTGTGTTTTGGCAACAGACGAACACGATATGTGATCTCCCCCTGAATGAATGAGCAATAGTGTTTTAAGAGAGAGAGGGATCTGCCGTTGATTCATGTTGTGTTTTGTTTTTACCGTAGCCGATCAGACGCCAACATCTGGCATGATTGACCCCAAATCCAACAAAAACGTCACGGTAAGATAATACGAGACACTAAAAGTCAGACACCAAAGGTAAAAGAGTATGTGTAAAGCCTGTCTTTTCTGGTTACGACATATTATTATATAGGTATATATATATATGTGTGTGTGTCTGTGCATATGTTGGTACTGATCAGTCACCTCAGGCTCTCAGGGGCCGAGACCAATTAAGACATACTTGCCAACGATCAATAAAGAAAACATCAGAGAGGAAGAACTCCCAGCCTCATTAGACACTGGTCAATCATTCGTTGATAAAGATCTCCCGTGTGCATGGCTACATGTGTCTGAATGCACACGTGCGTGTGTATTTTACGACAATACGCTCGTTCGCAAATGAATGTGAACACTTTGATACCCTCTGGGGATATATATGTAAGCATCAAAGACTTTACCTTTAAGTGTTGATTAAGATACATTTAAACCTTTCTGATCTCGCCGACAGTCAAACCGGCGCATGTTATTCAGCGCGGCATTATTCACGTATCAACTCGTCTCGTGTTTCCACCCGAGCCGACTCTGACCGCAGGCATTTTCTTGACCAGCTGCCGGGGCAACATTTGTACTTCATTTTCTGTCTTCCCTCTCTGTGTGGGTGAACGAGGCTGAGTCTCAAGGAAGCAGGACCAGAGGCACCTAACACAACACAAAGATCAAGTGCTGGTAGCATGAGTAGCCAGAGTACACAGGGCTATTAGATGTGAGTGATACGGTTGAAGTTACTCCTGTGAACTTTGCCGTGACTAGACGCTTGGTACCATTTACCATTTTTTTAGGGGTGGTGGGGGAAACCCCTTGAGTTGGGGAGAGGAGGCGTGGGGTGTATGGCCTAACAGTCGATATTTATCCCAGCAGCCACACACACCACACAGCTCCTCTCCGTGTTTCCAGTTGGATTCCACTCATGAGTGCTGCCATTCTTCCCCCCATCGAGCCCAGGCAACACATGTTTGTGACCGCACGCTCGCTTTCTCTGCCTCCGTCTTTCACCCTCTCACTCCCTTTCCACCAAACCCAGTTATTAACACAAACACTGTCTGACACTTGTTTGTGCTTTTAATTGCGTCTGGATGTTATGTCTCTTGTGAACACATACATTAGCATTTCTCTGGCACAGCATAATCACTCCTTCAACCACAACACCGCGCAGGCAGAGCACAGGAAATTACCACATGCACTCGTGTTTGCTGCACAAGCAGATTTGGCCTCGCTCGGCTCCTGCATGGTCCGCCACTGACTTTGTGTTGGGTTGTGAGTAAGAGCTCCTTGCAGATGCCATTTCATTTAAGCCCAGTGTAGTGACGGCAAATTGAATTATAGGAATAATCCCTCCGGTAATGTCATTGGTGTCAAACTATGAGAAGGCTATGAAATAACATGGAATACAGATTAAAATGATGAATTGATGTTTGATTAAAAAAAAAAGTGAGAATCTATTAAGATTAAGCCTCTGTTTTTAACAATGCACATGCTATATCAACTTTTCTACCTGCTGACTACGATGTGATTCTCAAAGACTCCTTCGTAAAACTGAAATGATTCAGATTGTCGGAACGCGTTTCAATTTGACTCATTTTTCTCTCGCTAACACAACACGACCCACAAAGAAAATCTCCCACTCTTCAGGACTCTCCACATACTGTGAACAAAGCATTGGCGTGCCAAGGATTACACTGTAAAATATGCATGTCCCAATGAAATATGTATATAGCCGTGTGTCATCAATGACATGGCTTCTACAAAGGCTATGGCGAGTACACAGGAACGCATGTTTCTCTGATTCTATTCCCTTGACTTTAATTGGTGTAGACACAAGAAAAGACTCATCTGGGGGAATAATTAAGCCCGACACCAATGTATTTGGTGTGCATCTTAACACGTTTCACTGAACCACGCATTTACTTTATTTGAATAACTCCTCAAATGGTAATGAAAAAGCATGCAATAAAAGAGGCTCAGTGCGCCAGCTAGCATTGTTTCTGAATTAAACGCCCCAAATATCTTCAGGAAATAAGATTGTTTTCCTGCGGATGGGGGCCTAATCTACTCAGTCATGGTGGTTTGAAGAGGGAATGTTTTCAAGTTTTAACAGGGTTGGTTCCAGCATTCCCACCACCACAGTGATCTAACTACGAAGAGGGGCTTCCCTTTTCCTCTCGCTGCCGCCGAAGGGAAAGGAGGTTACATGGATGAGCTGTGAATTACACCCTGGAACTGCCGAATGCACAACCAGCGTGGATGCCAAGGACCTGCGAAGTGTCACTGCTGAATAAATGACATTCATCAAGGTGAGCAGTGAATCATCTGCGTACAGTATCGTGGAACTCTGTCCTCTAAACAGAGATTAAAGAGAAGGCTTTTTTGGATTCATTACAAGAACTAAGCCCAAGGCTATAGGGCCACCAGATAATCCCCCCATGAGTCAGACTCCCACAATCAACACAAAAGCATTAGAACCATAACAGTTTGACAACAGTCAAGTACAAGAGGGTGCAACCAGAGGGAAGCAATGTTAGCTAGTGGCCTCTAGCTGCTTGGCTCTGGCTCTCAGGTGTCTTCTTCTCTCCAGGTATGCGTTACCATAATAGGGTAGTTAAGAGGGCCTCTTGTCGAGGGCCCTTCCCTCCTGTCTCGGCACACTGACTCCAGTGTGAACAGGGGTGCCTGGCCGGTTTAGCGCCGTCTTGTTGGACTGACTATTGCACAATGGAAACTGTCATGTGGCTTGTAATGTGCAATTGAACTCGGAGCCATTTTGCTTGAGAATATTCAGACGCCGCTCGATTAGATTTCACTTGGAAAAAGTCGACAAGCGTCCCGCACTCTGTTTGCTCAAAGGCCCGCTTTTTTTTTCTTTTGGAGCAGGGAGCAGGGGGACATTTTTCAGAGTCGCTTTTCCCAAATGGCTCCCTTGTCTAGTTCTCTAATGTCCCCAAAACCACAATCAAACCCACGCCCTCCAACCCCCACACTGCCTTCTCACAGCCCACCCCACCCTCGCTGAAGATGGGTTTGTCCTCTGGAACCTTCATTATGTGACGAGGATAAAAATACTCTGTGAATTTATGGTTCCGTCAGAGTTGCCATCAAAAATATGAACTTCTGAGACATTCGCTCTGAAACCAAAGTACGAAAACAGAGCAACCGCAGCGTTTGCACAGAGTCACCGCAACATAGAGGCCTATAGTCACTGCACTCGCACTTACAGCTTCTTGCTATTAAGGGACCGACACTTTAGGGACACACACACACACACACAGACACCCACAGCATGAGTACACATTCATACAAGCATATAAATATTTTACCATATCCATGTGTACGTATGTGGAACACAAGCATCCAGTGACAAATGAGACCATGGATAGATCTGCACGCGCAGGAAAATTACACACACACACACACACACACACGCACACACACACACACACACACACACACACACACACACAGACCTACAGCTACCATAATCCATTCCGTCCTCTTGGATATGTTATAAATGTTTATTAACTGTGCCAGTTTTAAAGGACAGTCCGTATATCTTACTGCTCTCCAGTGTAAACCCCTGGTACCCATTTCAACCTCAGACACTGATGACACATCCTTTTAAACATCCCTTTCTCTAGCATGGACACATGACTCAATGATAATGATAGTATTGAGTGTTTTATAGAGTCATAATTACAATCATCTAAACCTCCATTTTGGGGGAGTTTATGTCGATCTGCTTTCTTTCTCTCTCTCTCTCTCTCTCTCTCTCTCTTTCTCTCTCCTTTTCACTGACAGCTGCCTTTCCTGGGAAAGTGGCTCTTTTCTGCAGACGATAATCTATTGCCGTCCCCCCATCGCTTACATGTAGCTACATGGTGAGTCAGTGCTGTAATTCCGTCATTAGCTGGATAATGTGTGTGCTGTCTGTGTGTTAAAACTCTAAGTGCCAGCCTTGGTGTGACCCCGGGGCAGCCTGTGGGTTTGACTGATGCCAGTCTACCCACCAAGCGTCATTTGAGCATTCTATAATATGTATTTTTTTTCCCCAGCTCATTTTGGCCTAGATCTGAGTAGATCAGGAACTTTACGTGTGTATGTGGACTAAAAAGACTGAAAGTTTTAGAAACTATTAATCATAATAGCTCCATGGTCTAAACGCTATATAAAACAAACCAAAAGGATGTTCTTTGAGCAAAATGCTTCAGAGTATGAAAAGCTCAGGACTGTCTCCCGTAGCACTTTTTTTTTTTTCCTTTCCATAACCGGACTTGTTGACTGCTCTTATGGACACGTCTCTGACACAGGATTCAATTAATTTTATATTCAATTCAATTAATATAGCCCAAAATCACAAATCTGTCTCAGAGGGCTTTACCATCCGTACTCATACGACATCCTCTGTCCCCTCACATGGGATCAGGAAAAACTCCCCCCAATAAAACCTTTACCAGGGAGAAGAACAGTACACAGTAACCCCAAATCACCTCCAGCCCCTTTCTCCACACACTGGGAGCATTCACTGCACTGCCTGCCAAGGACAGACACCTTTAAATCACAAGTGGAATTACAGTAAAACACAGGTCTTATTACACCAATGCGTTAAGACACATAGAAAGGCACAGCTACATTGATAAAACATGTCTCAGCTTAGTCCCCACCTGTCTTTTTCCAATAACAAACCTGCACAATTAAGTTCTAAACTCTGCCATAAATCTTCCAGGACGCATGTTTAAAGAGCTCCCCCGGGGCAGGCAGACATTTGCTTTTGATTGCAGCATGAGGAACAAAGAGAAAAGTTTGACTCTGTTTTCAAAAAAAAAAAAAAGATTTAACCTGAAATATCATATATGTTTTTATTGTTATGTCTGTTGAAGTACAGGTCAATAAAGCACAGACAAAGTTCCTAAAAAAAAAAAAAAAATGCACACAGACACACACGCTTCTATTCTATACTTTCTGCATGTGTGCGTGTGCGCGTGTACATGTCATATTCAAACACCGTATTCAATCACAGATGAGCTCCTACCAGCCCATGACAAATCTCCACCTGTGTGTGGGATCAGTGTTGTTGTACATGTGGGAGCTCGCCCTGATCCCTTAGCCGCTGCACTATCACCTACCACCTGAGGCCCCACATGACTGACTGACTGATTGGAGAATCTCACCTGACAAAAGGCATCAGTGATTGATCACCGAGGCTCACCTGAGCACCTCAGGGGGCCCGGCGTGCCAGGGACTGCGGGCCCAAGCAGGTGCACCTATCCTGGGCTTGTCCACCTGACACCCTGGGGCAGATTCCCCAGCACAGATCTGTGTGGTCATCCCCACTGCTGCGTGTATGTACACAATCTACTACCGACAAACATAAAACATATACGCTACACCCCCGGGACAGGAAAATTAATTAGACGCTAAATCATTTATGCTTTGAGACAAGTGTCTTTTCTGTTGATCCCGATAGGAGGCCACTGACGAAGCAGGTCTTGGAGACAACCTTGGGCTATTCTACCGACGAGTCTGAGAAACAGGATTTCGTCCCATTAAAAATAAATGAGGCCATTTTACACCGTACAAGAGCTGGCCAAATTGTGCTACGGAAAGGACAATTAACGCAGGATCAATCCCTCTCTTCCGGTTTCCTTTTTTTTTTTCCACCCACCTCTCGTTTTGTTGTTGTTTTATTTTAGAAGCATAATGAATGCTGTGAGAGAAACACATAAACCGTGAGATTCTTGGAAGACGAAGGCAGACAAACCCCCATCCCGCTCATAGCTATGTCTGGATTGCCTTCTGCGCTGAGATAGGAGTCAACATGTTTAGCGACATCAAAAGAAAACCTGATACCTTAAGTATAAGAAGATTAACACTTGCAGTGATCTTGAGCTTAGGCTTCTCCAGGACTTTCAACAGACTGTGCCAGAAGGGACAATTACCGATGAATTGGCACCAACATCTCGTAGTTATTTAACAAAATCTGGCACAGTGTATAAGCTCTCGTCCTTAAGACTCCCTTTTAAGTCTGGCCCCGGTATCAGAAGGCTAACAGATTGGGGAATGTGACGAGAGCAGACAGCAAGAGAATCTGCAGGGACACTGAAAGAGGGAGGTGGGGGTAATAAGAAAACAAGCAAGCAAGACAAGAAAGAAAGAAAAACAAAAAAGAGACAAAGAAGCAAACAAAGAATTGTACCACTCGGCAGACATTTTGTTTCCTGACTTTAGGGCTGTGTCATATCTCAGGGTGGATATTTGTGGTGTGTCAAGCTCACCGGTATTCCTGCGTTTTTTTTATTTTTATTTTTTACTGTGCACCTTGGTGGACTAAATATGACAACTTTAGATATGTGACATTGCGTAAAACAAATGCTGACAGCCTGACACAAAGCCATATCCATATTCAAAAACATGCGCCTGCACGCACGCGGAAAGACACAAATGTGAAACACATTTTAGTCGTTTAATGATTTGAATAGCATATTATTTCATGATTATTGCTATTTAGAGTAATTCAAAAATACTTAAGTGTCCCACACAGACAAATTCAGCTGCAGAACACCTGTAAGAGATGTTGCGTTGCCACAAGCGCTCTGCTAATCCTTACATTGAGCACCACGCACTCACCACAGGACTTCTGAGGGTTTAGAAAGTACACTGCTCTTTACACACATATCACTCTCTATTAATCCAAAGTACATACTGTATGCTTGTACCTACAACGACTTTGTACAGCAAATGTAATCTGCCTGTCAGAGGGGATGCCAAAAGAGGAAGCCGCATGGGGGAGTCATCGGCAAACTCCTCAGACAAAGATGTCTGCTTCTCTGCAGGTAACTCTGACAGCGCCCTTTGCATCTCACCTCCAGAACATCCGAGTCGGGGCAACAACTTTGGTGGGATTACTCCAGTTTGAATTTGTATTTTGGTGAAACTTGCCCAGAGTTATATTTTTGACATTAACATTAAATTAAATGGTACTGATGGCGTAAAACTGTATTTGAAATTCTCACTCAATTATCTAACTCCATGGAGCATTTGGCCTCTTTACGATTATTGTTTTGTCTTCTAAAACCAAACTTTTACTGTCAGGTTAGGGCTCAGTTGCCAGCGAGATCTGATAAACACAATGTCAGCTATACCTGCCCAGCACTTAGGGGTAAGCACACAGAGTTAGCAACTGACTGCTAAAAACAAGCCAGACATCTAGCCAGTAGCTGGTGGAAACCAGGGGGAAAAAATAAAAAAAATGAATATGTCATTGGCCAAACTGACTGTGTTTTCTAGATTTGAAAGTCCTCCGCATTTTTTTTTTCTCCAGCAAACCTGTTATCTTCAACAACTTCATAAGAAGAGGTTGATGTGTATGTGTTTGGTCCACTTGGCCACATATTGATCAATGGGGCTTGTTTTTGGGACAGTTCAACTAGAAGTAGAACACATAAAAAAAAGTCTCCCACGCTTTTAATGACTGATGGTCTGTCCGCTGTCCATGCAACGTGCCTGTGTGATGAGGGAAGAACTGTGTGGAACATTTGTCTCTCTTCATGTGTCAAATGTGTTAGTTGAAACACGGGGCAAGTGTTTCGAGGCGGGGGGCAGCTTTCAGCGAGTTTGCGCGTTTCTGCTCTTGATTCAATCAAGTGCTTCGGAGATCTTACAAGTCAGCCTTCATGTTGTCAAAACAAATCTACGGGAAAGACACACGTTAATCTCATTTTTTATTTTTTTTGTATTTTTTGCAAACACATCAACAAAATTATTGGGCTTAAATTGTCTGCAAAAATGTTCACAAGGAAGCATTTTCTTTGTCATCTTGTAATTCCTGCTCGAGGCAACTGAAGCATGACCAAAGGTATTTGTGGTTATGCTCAGGCAGCTAAAACCACTCGGTGATGGAAAGAGAAAAGAGGCATTGGAACAATAGCAGCGTTAGCGGACGCTTACTGTTGGCCGACTAAAACTACCATTGTGGTATTTGATCAATGCAGACTTGAAAAGTATTGCGATGAAATACTAACAAAGCTGTCTGCTGTTGAGGTGAAATATGTTCATCTATATTCCTGCTCTCCACACTTTTCCCTTTTTCTCAGCAACGTGATCATCCCACTGCTCTCTGAATTGGCACTACATGTTAAGCAAATCGCGATCGCAAACCATTTGCACATCATCATCATTTCTGGGAGACATCATTGGTTTGCAAACGGGAAAGTGAGTGTCATCTGTTATCCTTCACAGGCAGTTGGTTTGCATCCAGACATGATCTAAACCATCATCTTGACTCGATTATAAAAGAGAAGCATGGTTTGTGAGTGACTTATTCCTATTTTTCTCCTTTCCAGCCATTATGGGTCATCAGCTTTAACAGACTGAATAGATGCCACGGCACGTTCCACGTTGTAAAACTCCCGCCCCGCAATTTTTTTTTTTTTTTTTCTCGGAAAGCTGTGAGTGATCCGACGCAGAACTCCAAGACATGGTAAAGATAACAGGTGACAAGACAAGCGGCGCCAGTTCCTTGTTGGATCTAGAGGCTGCCTTGGGATACTGTGACAGACGTTGGAATCTGACACATCTCCATGGTGGATGGGGAGGAGCAGGAAAAGTGAGTGATTTGGCGTTGTTTTGGAGAAATTCCCTCCAGTCAGAGTGCTTTCTCATTGCCTCACCCTCCCTGGTGTGGCTTTGACAGACAGACAGAGGAGACGTGACCTGAAACAAGCGGCTGTTTGATCATCTCCATACCGCTTTCATTCTGTCACAAAGATCTATGCAAGATCACAAAATATTAAAAAAGATTTCACGATTATTAAAGTGAAAATAAGCTCACTGGTGCCGATGCATTATACATCAATAACGCCGACAAAATCAATTTTGTAACTAAACTGATGAGCCAAGGGAAGAAAGAAAAATTGTGATATGTCTCAAGAAGGGTATAATGTAGGCCATAGAGAGATTTGGCACGTGTCTGTGTGCGTGTGTGTGTGTGTGTGTGTGTGTGTGTGTGTTCATGTGATAGAGAGGGAGTGATTCAACTCACTCTAAAAGTGTCAAGTGCAGAGAAAGTACAATTTTACTTCTAATTTTGTCCACTCTCCAAGCCAACCACAAAAGGTTAAGACCAGTGAGAGAGACAGATGAATGTGCACACAGGTACCTTTTGATGTATCTACACATATTGGGCAAACATTGTGTGTTTTTGTAAGAAATGCATGTGTTTGAAAAAAAAACAAAAAACTACAACAACAAAAAAAACACCTACATTTCTTTACGAGGCTACGGTCTTTCTGCAGAAAAGCATACGCAGGAAAACACACGCGGAAATCTGCACGCTCGCGCGCACAAACTCAAAGCTATCCCAACACCTCATAAAGTCAGAGACCGCCCACGCCCAAAACAAATTTCAAACAATCAAGAGGGTTGGGCTGGAGCAGACTGCGCTCGTCATTACTCTGGCCTCAGTGACAGCTTGCCCTGCTCACCTCATCTGTCTGCCCTCTATAAAGAACGGCCTTATGGGCGAGCACAGAACCCCCCCCCCCCGACCTTTTCTCACACCCTTCCTCAGACACTGGCCCCGAGACCCTCTTCTGACAACTTAGGCACGGTGCGGATATGTTTATTCAAAGCCACTGTAGCTGGGGACGGACTTCCACAGTCAAAGGAACTTTTACACTTTCACTTTTAAGATAAAGCAGATAAAACAAACGGCATCCGATTTTTTTTTTTTTCAAGTTTCAAGAACTAACAAAAACATTCCCAAGAGAGTAGAGCTTTGAATATATTGCTCATATGAGAGCAATACTATTTAACCCTCTAATATATTTCCCCTATGTGACCTTTCACAAGATCCCTTTGTATGGTTTTGTTGGTTTATAACACAGTGAAGAGTGACAAGACATCTCGGGGCAGTGAGGGCAGCAACAAAGTCTGCCGAGTCATCACGAAGGCCCAAACCCCAAACGATTCCCTCATTGTTCAGCTTTCCTTTCCTTTTACCACTGACACATTTTCTAAACACCCACAGGAGCGTGTAAGCAAACAGATGGATGCAGGTAATCACCTACAATTCACCGACGCACACTTATAATCCCTCTATTTCTCACAATCACATGTAAAAACACTCGAGCGCAAATCTTTACCTCGGCGCGTTTGGCACACGAGCGGGGACAAATAAACGAACACACCCCAACATAAGCCTCTCCGACTCTCCTCCACTGCTGCACCCTGCTGCAGCAGACTTAGCCAGGATTTACGCAGCCCAGTCACAGCGTCTCCATTAATTGCTGAAAGTGACACCATGCACGGTTATTACACGATTACGACATGACAGCTCTCGTTTTTCACCATTAAGAAGCAGACGGGCCTCTCTGCTCAGCTGCAGCGGGGTGTCAGCACATGGGAGTGGGTCGGCAGGAAGACAGGTTGCACTGCGAGGGCCGCGGCCGCAGCATGGGGTGCTTAGCTTGCTTACGTGTTGGCACCACACCGGGCTGACGTTAAGACTTTCACCACCTCGACGAAACCCCAACGCAAATGTCTGAAACCGTATACGGTAAACATGAATTCAGAAATTTGACCAGTCAAGTAAGCTCATATAAAAGTCACAAGAGCAAAACAGCGCCATTTTTAGACTGAGAAGTAGGAAAGGTATAGCGATAATAAAAATAGTTGTAACCCAAGAAGACATTCATGAGAAATAGTGAGTGTATGTCAAGTATGTAGGAGAGTAGTTTTGGGTTTACTGCTAACATTGCCATGGTATCTAATACGTCTCAACCATCATACATTATGTCAAAGGTCATGGTAGGAGGGCCTTAGGGTTACTGACAGGATGGTATATATATATATATATATATATATATATATATATATATATATATATATATATAATCTCTCTCTTAATTTTGGCAACTCACAACCGCTGTAACCGACTCAGCACAATCACCGATAACTTTCATTTACGATCATAGTCTCCTTGCCAAAAAAAATTAACATTGTCATTTAATGGCATCATTATGTCCTCACCTTTAACTACAATTATGAGAGGAAATAGATCCTGCTTGCCGTTCTATTAATTGCTCGCTTGAAGCAAAGACGTCAAGGCGGTATAGATTTTCTGCCAAGGAAGTCGTGTGTGGCTGTCCCTCTCCTGATGCGAGATGGGTGGAGGAGGAGGGCGGGAGGTTGGAGAAGGGGATGTGAATAATGCATTGCAAGGTATGAGGCTGGTAAGGAGCCGGGGCTTGTGGGAATTTAAAGGCATTTGTGTTTGTCACAAATCAGGGAAGTCTCGCTGCGCTTGGACGCAAATCTGAACCGACGGCTGAGAGCGAAGGATGACGCCACCTTTTCTACAGAATTCGGGCCCGGAGAAGGAATCGGTTGAAGAGAAAGGGAGAGAGGACGTACGTGTGTGCACGTGTGTGTGTGTGTGTGTGTGTGTGTGTGTGTGAGCTGTTGATGGGAAACAGAGTGGAAGAGAACGAGAGATAGGAAGAGCGAAAGGGAGCAATGTCAGCCTTTCTGAGAGAGGTCAAACACACTTATATAATAATATATACAAATATTTGCCCAGTAAATGGTCCAATCATGGCTGAATAGTGGAGAGTGAATACAATATACACACCAATAATTATCTCTCATTCTGTGATTTTTTTTCTACTTCCCAGTAACTGGAATTCATAAATACTATATAATATTAACCGGACTATTATCTCTGAACAAACATTTCTAAATGTTTTAAAATGACTGTTTCTGATGCCGTTATCCAGAGTGACTTACAGACTTACAGTTTAGAGTCGCACTGCGAGAGGTTTGTAATCTCTGTTTGGCTTTCAGGGATCAAACTTACTAACCATATTAGATAAATGGTGATCTTTTTAATCTCAACTCGCGCTCATGCCTACTATGTTACCGATCTGCTGCACTGATTTCCACAGTGAGAAATAGATATCCATGATTCAACATTTACCAGCAGCTACTCTCATACATGCGAGACCTTCAGATGAATGAGACCCACACTAAGGTCAGACACACTAAAGATAAAAGCCATTGACCTCTGCACAGAGAGAGATTCTCTTCCTGCCGGGCATGCCGTGCTGCTCTGTGGCTTGTCTGTCAGTGACTGTGTGTGTGTGTGTGTGTGTGTGTGTGTGTGTGTGAGTGTGCGCACAAGTCTATTTAAGATCATTTGTGTGTCACTGTCTGTGTCTATGTAGCAAGGGTCAACTTGGGCTCCTGGTGTGAGCCAGTAAGGCATGTCTGAGGCAGTCTGGAGAACGAGGTTGGTCTAAAGGATTTTCACCTTGCCTGGTTTGGAAAGGAGAAGGGGATAGGGGGAGGGAGGGGAGAGGGCGGGTGGGTGTGGGTGTGGGGGGGGGGACTATGGGAATGGACAACTGGGTGAGTGTGAGTTTGGGCTGTTGCCCTGCTGCTGATGAAGAGGGTGCAGAGGTGCAGACAGACAGGAAGCAGATCACACTCTGAGACCAGTCTCAGCCCTTTTTTGAAGCGTTGAGTTACAACGACTCTGCTTCGTAGTAACATATACATAAACCCTAAAGGCTCTATTTAAAATCATGATATGCAACCAGGCAATGTAGAAGATGCAAACAAACAAGAGAAAGCAACAGTGAGATTTGCCTAGTTTTTTCGGAATGGAGTTTGTCTGCAATGTTTGTTATTGTTCCTGGGATAACCTCCCTGCTGCCCAGATAAGTAAAGGCCAGAAAATGATATTGGCCACTCCTAGGCCAGACCATCAAATCATGATGAAGCAATCAATAGTGTCAAAAATGTGGAAAATGTCCAACTACTCTTCTGGAGAGTAGTTTGAAGTAGTTTCTTGTCTCACTGTTGACAGGAGATTGCATGTTACTTAAGGTAGTGGCACAAAGGCCCGGCTGGCAGAGGCTGGCAGACACATACCAGACCTTCACTTAAAAGGCTGCGTCAGGGGTTAAGTGGTCATGGAAAAGGAGGCAGGGAGCCGCCGCTGAAGTTATTAGGCAGCATAGTTCCTCTCGTCAGCAGGTGGGAGGTGAGATCTGGTGTGACGAGCAGGTGCTGCCCAGGGCCAAGAGATCACAGCTGAACTTTAGGCTGTGATAAGCCCAATACCACTTAAGTTACACCCCCAGCACCGCTCTGACCCTGCATGGCTTGCATATGTGCAAGGGAGATTGAGAGAGAGAGAGAGAGAGTTAGCTTTCAGGACAAGTGTGAGAAACAAAAGCTGAAACATGTGGATGTACGTGAGTGCGTGTGAAAGTGTACCGGTGCGCGAGTTTTCCCTTTTTCGGTTAATGCTGAAGGTTATGAGGATCTACATTTTGTACTGACAGCTAAATAAAGTCCAGTCATGAATGACAGCTAAGGGCATATTTGTCTTTTTAGAGTCTCTTTCATTCTTCAAATTCCCTTTACACTTCAAACATCCGTTCTCAAGTTGATTTGCCCTCATGAGTCTCAGGGTTTGGGGGAGGACAAAGGCTGCTGAGGAGGATGGAAGATGAAGGCCCGTGTGGTTTTGTCAAACGCGAGAGCTCTTCCACAAACTGGCATCAAGCTACGGATTTCTAAATGCTGTTTTCTCTAAAGTGTCGACACATGTTAGCGACATTTTGGAACGAGAAAGTGCGGCAGAAAAGGCGAGGTGAAGGATGAAAAGGGCGGAGTGACAAGGCGAGGCGACAGGCCGGATGCTTTTATTTGATGATTAGGTTTGTTAGTTGTGGCCCTGGAGACCCCAGCACCAGAAGCACTTCCAGCAAACCAAAATCAAACACAAACAAAAAAACGGGAGAAGAGACAGGGGATGAAAGTGGAAGGAGTGCAGAGGCACGGGGCCCTTTGAGGATGAGGCGAGGTGAAGTATCGATCATCCATTGACAAACACAATAGAAATTTTAGATGTGATGTGAGAGGCCCCCATCCATAATTTATCAACGGGCCAAATGTGAGTGACGTGGGGTGTGGACAGGGAGGAGCAGTGAGTATTGATTAGTGTGGGGAGGGGGGGGGGGGGGGGGGGAGCTTCCAAAGACAAGACGGGGGGTTGGAGGGGATGCAAGGAAGAGATGGCTGTGCGAGGAGGGAAGGTGGGGGTGGGGGGGGGGGACGTAGATGGAGCACAGGAAAGCCATTAAGGATGGCAGTGTTACCAGACACTGGCTGTGACTGCGAGCGAAGCGCGAAGATTGGAGGAGAGGGAGAAAGAACTAGAGTGAGGTCAACACACACACACACACACGCACACACACACACACACACACACACACACACACACACAGCCTTTCCGCCCCACTCCCACCCTTCTCCCCACCACCCCCAATCAATATGACCATGTCAAAACATAAAATGCATGCTTTTGCTCTTAAGTAAAAGGTGTCTCGGATTTTTAAAAGCATTGATTCGGGGACGGGTCGATGGAAATCAAGGCATATTTTCCTGTGCAAAGAGGGGTAATAACACTCAGCTGATAATAGCACAACAGAGGGGACTCAACTGTGTCTGCAAGGAGTGCACTGGTCAGATTACTGCTCTGCCAGCGGGAGACGTCCCAAGAAGGGGGCAGGTCAAGGATTTGAGCTCTCTCGACACAAACCCGTGCTCAGATTTGTCTATGGGGAGAGCAGAATGAGTTGATGGCACCGGACTTTTACTGGAGCAACTGCCAAAAACATTTTACACATTAAAGTGGGCAGCGAGTAGCTAGACAAGAAGTTCTCACAGGCTTGCTCCTGGGGGGAATCTGCACCATCAAACACAGCCAGACGGAGCAGATCATTCTCTTTTGCAATGCTAACCACACAGAGTCAAACACATTTAATGAGAATTGTTTTTGAATTATATGTTGTCTAACAAATGTCAATCATGGTACCATGACGTGACATTGCTGTGCCAGTCTTACGGCTGAATTTCAAGCTCACCGCTTTGATTATCATCAGAGGCAGAAAGGTTCTGGGTGGGTTCCGTGGTTTGGGGAAGTTGCTCCCTAATGTGGGCACCAGTGAGACAGAGAAAAAGCTCCACGGCGGCACCGGGAACACAGCACCGCCCATGGCGAGCCAAACCCAAGCAGCTCAAACCGACCAGCACAAAGAGACGGCAAGAAAAACACAAGATGAGAGAAGAAAAAACTAAATCATGTTCCATAATCAGAAACAAAACTAGCGCCCACCACACTAAGGGCACTGCCAGCGTGCGTCCATGTGTCCCTTGTTGTTGCACCACTTAGCACAGCAGCCACATAATGGGGCTTTAAAGACAATGGCAGTACAGCAGCAATTAGCCTTATCCCTGGGTGTGGCTACGCTCTGTCCACGACCACAGAGGCGTGTAATGAATGACATGGCATTGCTGTGACACATTAAAATAAACAACATCTGGCTGAACTTAGACAACTCCCTTCATCTTTGATGACCCTGTGACCTTTCGTGTGTCATGGAGCGGCCTTTAAGCAACAGCGGCCGCAATCAAAGCGGTGATGTACACTGATTCTTTTATGGAAATAGGATAATGCCATGTCATATGCAAGTGTACATTTTTGAAAGATTGACACATTTATCTTGGGTGGATTTCGAGAGTCATTGCTCAAGGTAGTGGCTCACTGACCTTCTGGCTGGAGATTAACATTTTTTGTTCAAGCGAGCGTTGTCAAAAATTCATAAACGCTGCAGGAAACAAAAGTACAACTCTGGATGCTCGACAATCATTTAAATTACCCCTCGAAATCCAGTCGAGCATCGTGGAGTGAAGGGTGCAGAAGTTTATTAAAAATGTTGCCCTGTCACATGTGACTCCAAAGGGTCCTGGCAGACAACCGTGGAACCAGCACGCCTTGCCGAGGTACCTGACAATTGGACAGGATGGGCACAGTGGTCGCTGCCGCCTGAGATTGAACGTGTGTTCTTCTAGATACCCAGCAATCTCTCTAACCACCATGCCCCGCTGACGCCCCAAAACAACACGGTTTTTCAGCTCGGAGAGGTGTATGCTTGACAAGCGGCATTACTCACTTTGGAACATCGCCCATCAAACTCGAGACCGAACGCCAAGACCTTTGAGTCAACAAGGTCTGACCTGAGCATTTCTCTGACACATGTTGTGGAAATCGCGGGCCAGCGGAATGGTTAGTCATTTTGGCTGGCGGCATTGTATGTGATCATTTTTCAGGGTAGCACATGAGAATGTGGGAAATGGAAGCCGGCGGAGAGATAATCTGGTCACCTGATCCAGGCTCGGCGGAGGCGATGACAGTCGTGCTGTGCCACCGTGTGTCATACGATGAGGGGGCCAAGCGGCAGGTGACTCCCTCTTAATGGACAGATGACCACACCACCAGGAAGACGAGGGAGGGGAGGGAAGGAAGGACGGGGGAGGGAAAGAGGCAGGACGGACGGGGGAAGAAGAGAAGGGAAATGTACAGGTTATATGGATGCCTCATTTTGAGCAATTCTTGATAAAAAATAAAGCGTGTCTGATGGAAGCAAAGAAAAGGAGCTCTGTTTTACTCTGCACTTGGCTATACGGCTCTCTGCTGGTACTCCAGCGACACTGTGTGAAGCCAGCAGGTATGGAAACACTCTGGAGCACATCCATATGTTAGTGCGATCAAGGATGTATACGAGCGTGGCGCGCGTGTGTGCGTGCGAGTGTGAGTGGCGGTGTGTGTATTTAACAGCTTAATCAATTACTTAACCACTTGCCAAAGAGGAAACAGGATTTGCTCAACATGCCTCCCACCTTTCAGAAGAGGAGTCTACACAAATAGATTATGCACACAGCTCAAACAAAGAACAAAGCATCTCCCCTCCTTTTGTTTAAAGGAGACTTCTGGTACATTGTATCAATAGCCACAGTTTTTTTGTGGAAACAAAGCCAGATGACAAGGAGTCATCAGGAGGGAGAGGGGGTAACCACACATTTATATTAATATCTGGTATTACTACAGTCACACAAGATAATTCCCCAAAATAGATAAAGGGCCAGGCAGCATGCTAACACCCTCATGAATGCAGATGTTATGCGGATGATTTAATCACGGGTCTAACAGATGTTTTTAGGCTGCCCTCTTTCATTAAAAGCCTCCCGCAGCAGATACAGGAATCAAAGATTATTCCCAGAATTAGGATATGAAAAGCACGTTAGCTTAATTAAGAAAATTAAATTGTGTACATTAGACCGAGCCTTGTTCAACCAGCAGTGAGCATTTTGCCGACAAGGCCGGGGCATAATGAAATCAAAGAATCACGGCTTAATTGAAATGCACTTAAAAAGGATCATGCTGACAAATGCGATTGTATTCAGGCGCTAATGTGCACACCTCCTCCCCGTCCTCTTTAAATCCAATGAAATTGAAATATCCGGTGGCTGCTGACCGCCTTCTGATACAATCAGCCGGCCAGCAGCAAAGCGTATGCAAAGAGGAAGAACAAGACGATGAAAGAATAGAGAGCAGGTAATCGATTTAGAACAGACACCACAGGACGGCACCTCCCACACCGCTACACTCTTCTCACCGCACACATCCGATGTTACACCACTCAAAGATCACAACAAATGAAAGGTGAAGTGTAGGAGTCGTCGAGCCTTATCAGTATTATCCTGCCAAGGGAGACGGTTCACTTCTTTGAGCTCATAATAGCATGAGCTGCACGCTGGAGATGATGGACCACTTTGTGTTTTCGCCAATTAACATACAGAACACATGTACACACCCATAGAGACGCGTCCATATCACATACGAGTATGCAAACTCACGCTGAAATGTGTATAACCTCCTGTATGTTTCCATATATCTCATCTACATTTCAATAATCACAGGGCAGGATTGCTTACAGGCTCACTTGGAGGCTAGATGCTGTCATGAGGCGCACACGTTAAGTTCTGTGGGAACTCCATGCCATTGTCTGCTGACCGACAGCACTGGGAACTCTGTTTGCAACACTAATTAAGATAAAACTACCAAGTATGTTTGCAATTGTGCGCATCTTGGATTTGCCTGCAAGTATGTCACACAAACAAAAAAACTGCATGGATAATTCTGAGTGTCTAAACTCAGTAAAACATTAATATCCAAGTTTAAAAAAAGAGCAGATCATATTATTATTTGCTATTCTCCAAGGCTCTTTCCTGCAGCCTACTTTTCTCAGTACTAAACAGAATATATTATGGCGGAATCATAGTGCTTGTGAAGCGACCAAAAAAAAGAAGAAGAAATTACCATCTTGCAAGTTGAAAATCATGTATATGAGAATAAACAACTCTCTCCCTTAACACATTTATTTTATTTAGTAGTGGCTGATGAGAACATGGTACTTGAATTGCAAACACTAAATACCTACACACTTTTTGGGCTTACACTGTTTCACAAACAAGCCTTTCCCTCTACCTCTATATGTAAGCAAACAGAAATAGACGGTACACAGTTGGACTGCTGATACGGAAACAAAAAAGTAAGTGTTTGCTATTTTTCGCGCCATTAACTTGCTGCTGAGCAGAGCAGTGCTCTCTAAGGTAATTCTCTGGAGGAGCCACTAGGGGAGCTTCCAACCCCCTTTTCAGCAAACTTGAGCACACAGTGTATGCAAACACAGAGGAAAGCATGGTGCGCACACACACACGCACACACACACACACACACACACACACACACACACACACACACACACACACACACAAACACACACAGGAATAGAGACAAAAAGAGAAACAAAGACGGAAGGAGAACAAATGTTCTGTTACTCAACAGAGGAAGATGTCGCTTTCAAAATAATTTGGCCTTTTCAATAAAAGAGGACATGGACATACTCAATAATGCACTTTTATCTATTTATCACCATTGTGAAAGGAAAAAAAAAACAGTTCTCACTGTTGACACTGCTGTGTGATATGATGAACGAGCCAGTATGCTATTGTAGTACAGCCGAGTACAGTGATGGGAATACTGCGCCCCAAAGTACAGAACACACCTCCATTATGCATTACACATCTAAGATATTTAAGCTCTTTGTAAGAGTTAAGTCTTGGAGCCGTGCCGTGTCATTCTGTGGGGGATGATAGGGAGCTTTAGTCATGTCTGTATTAGCAGGATGACTTCCAAAGCCTCTGGGATGGCGTGTTACAACCACTAGCTCCAGTCAGTCCCTGTGTTGATACCCAACTCTGCCTGGCCCTAAGCACCAGATCAGAAACCCAAATAGGCCTTGCATTAAAGGGGATAAGCCTTACCACAGGGACTGACTATTCACCAAACAAGATCAAATGAAACGCTGTAGGTTTATTGTGAGTCGAAAATAAATAGAAACGCAGTGGTTCAACAGTCCAGCAGCGGGACGGAGCCGAGCAGCAAATCTTTCATTTCTGTCCTGTGCATTATGGAGAGAAGGCTGTGTTGGCTATGTTTTTGTGCTTTTCCAAAAGTTTCAGGGCGGAAAAGTGAGACTTGAGACCTGTGAACATCAACTGACATGAATTCCAGGACATGTGTTGTCTTCAGAAGTGGGAAAGGCAGTGTTTTCCCTTCATGGAGCGGGAGAACATGGTTCTTATTCTAAGATAAATACCGCCCATCTGTCTGGTGCTGTATGGTGGCTGGGTGTGTGTGCCAACATTGGAGCCCTTCAGGAGACACTTAGGTCTGTGTGTATATTTTCACAGTCTGATTGAAGTAAAACACAGCCTTTAATGTGTCATTTCAAGTGAACACCGTGCCCAAATGAAAACACACACACCTACAAGCTGCACTTAATTGAAGGCTACAGGTTTTCACATAGCAGACAGTTTTTTTTTTTTTGTCTTTTTTTTTTTTTCCAAGGGGAGAAGAGAGCACTTTTTGAAATCAATATTCTCAACTTGTTTTCCTGCAAATTAAAGCTGCCATTCTCGGTCTGGTGTCACCAGGGACCAATGCTGAGAGACAGATAGGGATAAGAACTGCAGCAGCAAAGTTTTATATTTCAAGCAAAAAAAAAGATTGAAACGTAATCCTGCATTATCTCAAAATGACTGAAAGAGAGAGAGACGGGAAGACATGCACACCAAAAGGGAGCCCAGATGCTATTTCTGTTTTCTGACAGAATAGGGAAAAATATTCAAAAAGAAGAGAATAAAAATATCATGACATTATTATAATTTCAAATGTCCCTCGTACATTTCTTTTTGAGGTATATAACATATTAAAGAGTCTGTTACAATAACTTTGTGTTGACATACTTTCCATCCGTGGGAGAATAATTCCATTGGTACAAGTTTCTGCCTCATCCTCCATCTCAATAACATGCAATTGCCTGCAGTTAGTCTACATAGCATACAATTTACACACAAGACTGCACTCTTCTCGCTGTCTGCTCTGGTAGACCAGGACTGTACTTTGCCATAAAAACAGACACACTCTTATTCAGGAAGCTTTGTAGAGCCTAAAAACCTCAATTAGGTCCATCAATATTTGATGGAATGGCTCTGATAAGGTCTCCCCTCCCTCCCCCATCCTCCCCGCTCTGGTGCCCCTGTGCTGCCGTGATGTCTTTAATTGTTGGCCCAAAGCACTGGAGACAGACAAGACTTTGTTTTCTCGGTAATGGATGGCTCCGTCCCTAACACAATATTGAGACTGGCTGTTGTGCGAGCATGGCTGCCGCACTCCTGACCTGTGGTGAGAGTGGAAAAGGGATGGGAGAGGGATGTTGACAGTAGTGGAGGGAAATAGAGAGTTGTTTGATGAGCACTGATGTGCATACAGTATATATCGGTACGTACTGGCGCCCGGTAGAAAGGACAACAAGCCACGTGACCTCGGCCATTCAGCCCAACATCACAGCAAACCCCTCGTTTCGCCTCCGCATTCAACTCCCACGACAAGCAGGCGGGCAGGAAGCATCCACGCCGAGCCAAGCTCCTTAAAACTATATCGCGCATACTGTCGAGGGCTGTCGAGATAAAATGGGAACAAGGGGAAAACATGAAAGGCAGTCCTCGCCCGCCCTACCTCCCCCTATCTCCTCCTCCTCCTCCTTCCTCTGGCGTGTGTTAGTTTCACCTTGGCATGCGGCGGTCACATTCTCTACCCTTGCCCGTGCGCCTCTTCCAGGACCCCTGAGCTGTCCTGGGAGGTGCCTCCACTAAGGGATTTCTCTTCATTGACTTCCTGGGTAAATTGATTTTAATAGCCAACACTTGGGGCCTTTTTCTCACGGTCTTCGCTTTCAGCAGCGGCAGGCTCCGTCACGCCCTGCCATATTTCTCCACTCAGGACGTCTGGGCTATTTTCCAGGGCTATTGGAATAAGAACTGACGAATCCCTTTCAAGGTCCCAAGGAGATAATCTCCTGTCATTTCTGATTTGCATAACATTATTTAAAATGTAATGTAATGGCATTAAGATATATAAGACCCTCCCTATTCTGTGAGCCCCACATCTGTTTGCGGTGTGTGCACAAAAATGTGTGCATTCGCGTCTGTGTATATATGCAAAGACACAACCCAGTGGGGGCTCGTCTCTCACGGGGTAACAGGAAGCCCCTCTCCTCCCTCTGCTCTTCGCTCTTTCTTCCTGTCGTTCCAGAGCGACCCCCACCTTCCAATCCGTCTCAGCTAACACAGAATGCGACGACACCGCACTGAGATAATCAACAGATAGCTCAAAGCAGATGAAAGAGGTATCAGATCTAGCCACACTCAAACACAGACAAAGACACGCACACACACACACACACACAAGTAGCAGCTAACAAAGCAGTGTGTCGCAGGGTACAGGGCCAAAGCGTAGCCCAGAGGACCGAGGGTCGGATACCATTCCATTTGTCGGATCCGTAAGTGTCCTACTTAGAAAGCTGCAATGGGACTCAATTAGGCTGGAACCAAGACGAGCTGATAAATTAATTTATTAATGAATACAATGGAATGGAGAAAGGAGGGATGAGCTCTCTCATTTGTTTGGGGCTGGCTCGGCCAAACAGCTCCACTACAATACTGGGCATTCATTGGGACAGAGATGGGTCAAACAGGGATTATGCAAGAGAAACTTTAATAGCTTTGTGATTGATTTTTAGGAAGGAGAACTTTTAAAACAATGTAGTTTCATCATGTAAAACATTAAGCAAAAAACTACATTTAGTGCTCTGTTTAGGTCACTACATAATTCTGCTTTCATGAAAATCTTTCCAGCGTAATAAAGAAACACATGAGACACACACAGAGACAAAACCACACACACTTGCATCCAGACAAGACCTGAGGTAAACGTGTACACAATGTGCGATTGCATTACTGATACATGATGCACATACAGACACACGAAAAAGCAAACACACACAGAAACATGCTATTACACTTCAGACGGACAAGAACAGAAGCACACACACATGCACAGACACAGACTCATGCACACCATTTCTATTCTCTGTGGTAGAGCATCTTCCTCACATTAAAAATAAATTCATTCAGAGTCAATTTGGGGAATGTTTGGCGATGCAGGGCAGGAATACCATCTGAGCTCTGGGAATTGTAGATTGCTTCCCCTCTCCCTAAGGCATTCTCTTTGTCTATCTATTTGGTGTGATTAAAAATACAATGATGAATGCATATTTCTTCCAGATGAATAACTTGAAGGGGTTGGCAGCAGATGAATCAGGGAGCAGTGCGTTGGTAGAGAGACTAGCCAGGTCAGACCGAGTCACAGTCAGATCCTCTGCAGGCCGGGCTTCGTCAGCCTGGATACAAATAAAAGAAGTCATCTGGACAACAGTCTCGTCGGGCTGGAGCTAGTTACATTTACATTAAAGATCCAGGTTAGATTTTGAGGTAAAAAATAAAGCACGTCATCAGAATTAGAATGAAGCTGCAGAGAAACTAAATTCTCATCCAGAATTGATTTCCAAAGTCAGGTCGGCTCACCGGTAATATAATGTTCACACAAAGCAGTTTACTGATTACTTCACAAATACAGAGACAGCGTGACCCACAGTGTCATCGGCTAATAAAACAAATGTAGGCTAAACTTTGCATGTTGAGCCATCACATCAGAAAAAAATATACATTTTTGTAGAATTTATATTTAAAATTTAAAAAAACAAAAACAAAAAAAACATCACATGTTGCCATTTGGGGCCGACAATGTATGAAGATGTTTCGTGAAGCTTTGTTTTAATCTCAAATCTCAAATGTTGGAAACAATTACAAAACAAAAGCGCCGCCACAATGGTTATTTGAGCTAATGCAAACACAAAAAAAACACAAATGTATTCATGCACCCACACCCATCCCAACATCCATAAATACAGTCAACTGGGCACCAAACATGTGAAATATAAGCCTCCCCAATGCCTTGGGAGGGGAAGGGCTTGAAGGGGAGCGTTTGAGGCTCATATCCCCAGTAGAGACTGCTCCTGGCAGGGCTACTGAGTGCCTCCCCTCCCATTGCCCCCTACAAACCAGTGAAAGAGGAAGGCCCTCCTCTCCTCACATGTCAACTTCAGAGAGCATGCCTCTTGCTGCCTCAAAGCTTTGATACCAAAATAGTCCAGGAAGCCTCTGTCTTAAAAAATGCCCCGGCAGACCTTGATTCCGAGGATAGAGGGAGGCAAACGAAAGAAAGAGGATGGTGGAAGTAAAGAAAACACGGGAGGACTTGGGTATTACTGGGAGAGAGACAAAGAGGGGAACTGTATGGGTTTCCTATTGGTTGCTCAACACTGGAGTGTACTGCAAAGCCCTCAAGCAATATGATTCAATCTTGACCAGCAAATACGTCTTTGCATTGCATTGCATAGGACGAAGAAGAAACTTGGGAAAGGCCCTTGCCGGTAGAGCCAACACTGGTCTCCTCTGACACCCTTGGCTTCCAGGTCTTTCAGAACATCCAGCATGCACCATATTCTTATAACTAACACATAAACAATGATATGCATAGCATCCGAGTGAAAACAATGCTTTAACAATGGAATTGGGGGTGAGTTTAGAGAGCAGAAGATATATTGAATGTTGTACATGAGCTGGTCTGTTTTTAATGACCTGCAGATGAAGAGAGAGACACCATGTGTCAGTGTACACGTCTCGAAAGAAACATATCTGGTCACTCAGAAATTGCACGTTTATTGCTGAAAATATAAAGCTTTTTTCTGTATTTGAGAAGTCAAGCTGACCGGGGTTCAGGTAAGGTCTTCAGACATATACTGTAGGCTGTGCTCAGAGGTCGCGCTATCTAAATCTGTTTCATTATTGACAGATTTTGATTTTTAAGTGACGTAAAAATCTGAAGGCCCCCCATTTTGACGGATCACCGAGCTCCACTGGTGCAGAAGGAGCTCATGAAGCACAATTTCCCCTGCAGCATCGGGAGA
This sequence comes from Clinocottus analis, assembly GCF_023055335.1. NCBI lineage: Eukaryota > Metazoa > Chordata > Actinopteri > Perciformes > Cottidae > Clinocottus > Clinocottus analis. Next base: position 19,443,959 of record NW_027175820.1, on the reverse strand, counting down.
AGCCAATAATGTCTTCTGTGGTCCCTGTGAGCAAGCCTTTAAGACACACTGGGTATAGAGGAAATGTATGCGTCTGCGAGCTCACGAACCTGAGTCACCAATGAATAATTGACAGCAACATAATTAGCTTGGTGCTCTATTGTGTTAGCAGGTATCCCACACATCCTCCAAGCATGTTCTGCAATGAAGAAAAATGTCAAACACAGCACAGAGAGATCTCGGAAGATGTATAATTGAAATGTATTAGACAAATGCTTCTTGGACCTTGTATTGTGTTTAGTTCACAAATACGATGATAAAATAATTATGATGAAATGTAGGTATGGTTGTTTTTAAAAAAAAAACCCAATTCTTAAGCACAGCAGGGAGAAGCATCTGTACAAGTGAGTGAAACAGATGTATCAGCTCGTTCATCTGGGCTCACTGAAGACAGACTTCTACCTTCAGACGCTGCTGTGACTCACAGAAACCTTACAGAGTGGAACACACACCTTCTTCACCACGATGTGGAAGTCAAACCAACACGATTTGTTCCGAAAACAGAAGTGGGGAGACAGGGACGTAGATAAAGTATAAAGTACTGCAAAGTACATAAATGCAGACCTCAGTCACTGCAAACTAGTGATTATTGTTAAGGTTGCAGCAAAAACACACACATTGCTTTTCAAGTGCCCTGTGAGTCGAGTCTCCAGTCCGCCAGCAGAGTGCGGGTTCAGGCTTCAGAACTAAATAAAAGCAGCAATAAGGGAAATAATGAAAAAGATCATTCTGGTGCTATCCTGTCTCTGTTCATATTTTCCTTTATAAATGAACAATGTATGAATTAGTTTGGTATATTAAATATAAAAAAGCACAGACACATACATATACAGTATCGCAATCACTGTCGCTGTCTTAAAATTTTGGCCTGAGGACAAAGAAATTCAAAACTTTATTCAAAAAGCTCAATAGAAGCTTTCAATGTAAAAGAAAGTGGCACGAGTGCTGGTTGAAGTGTCTCGGTTTCATCCACTTTACTTGCTTCACATTTACAGAATCAGGGCTTTGTTAACACTTTATTCCATTGCACACACACACACACACACAAAATCTGACTGTGAAGAGATATTTGCTGAATTTGACAAAAAGTGTATTGGATTTGAATCACAGTCCACCTTCAAATATTCCTTTAGCCTATGTAATAAATATAAAAATTCCTGAAAATACTATCCATCAAAATGACAGGCAACGAGAAGGTACAACGCAACCACTGCTTGTGCTTGTTAGTACCTGGTCCAGCCGTACCGGTACTACCTGGGCAGTGATACATGGTACACTCCGCTCGGGACTGCTGTAATGGGGCATGGGAGTGACAAGTAGTGCCTTTCCTAAAATACAGATGCTAGAGCAGTTGGAGTAGATCTCTACTTACTGCTTGCACGTGGACTATGGAGTCTGGCAGGGAGTTAGGGAAGGACCAGCACTTACTGGACTCCTCTCCTTGGCAAGCCCGCATGAATGACTTGATGACTGCCTTGGTTTACGGGCCAGCTCACCTGCCCAGTTAGCCAGAAGGCTCATATTGGCACACTCGCTCTTTCTGCAGAGAGACCCGTTGGTCCATTCAGCGCCGAGCCCATCGACTTACTCAACATATAGGTCCCCTGTTCATTCAGCAATGCCTCGCGCTATTCAGATGAAAGCACTTGCACCTGTCAAACAAACTGCTGGAACTGCGATAAATTAATGATCAAATGGTTGACTGAGAAGTACAGTGGCACTACTGAGTCCTGTAAGCACCAAAGACAAAGAAATAAAGAGAGAGAGAAAGGTGAGAGAGGCAGAAGGGGAGAGAGAGAGAGAGAGAGAGAGAGAGAGAGAAAGAGAGAGAGAGAGAGAAAGAGAGAGAGAGAGAGAGAGAGAGAGAGAGAGAGAGAGAGAGAGAGAGATCCAAGATGGAGAGAATGTAGGGAGAGAGAAAGGAGTAGGAGAGTATCAGATCGGGAAATATGGCAATGAGACAGGGAGAAGTAGAAGAAACGAACATCAAAACATATTCAATGGTGTGTGTGTGTGTGTGTATGTATGTGTGTGTGTGTAGTTCTTTCCTCGCCTTCAAAGTAAGGGGAGCGGTGTCCGCATGCTTCCCAACAGAGGCTGCAACAGTGCCCTCGATTTTGTGCAATACGCACAATGCTGTGGTGGCGTACATTGACCAAATAAATGTGCACATATTATTACCACTACCACAATTATCATTAATTATTACTACATATTATTACTCAGTTTGAGGGTCCTTTATGGGAAACTCAAACTGGCTTCACCGCACTCTAAACCTCAAAGCTACCAGCCTGTAACAGTGGCCCAGTGGCTGCATTAGTTTGTGACAAGATTCCTACATTGCAGTCGACGGATACGCTTTGATAGAACGACATTTTTATTATAGACATACAAGAGAATATTATCAAATCAAAAGACTGCAACCAAACACAGTCGAAATTCATTATTTATCCGCTGTATTTTCGGGGGGGTCGGGGGGACTTTACGCAAGCATTTCGTCTCCGTGTGTGATTGAATATACTTTGGAGGGCGAGAGATTGCTTAAGGCTTCTGAGGAAAAATGGAGATGATGTCTTAAAAAAAAAAAGAAGAAGAAAAAAAAAGGGGTTTGTAAACAACGCATGATTGTGGGGTTTTGTTGGTTGAAAGAGGAAGTCGCTGTGAGTGACTGGATACTCTGTTCTTCTCGGCACATTTCCATCCCTATTATGTCGTCCGGGCATTGTGACGGAGCGCCGCAGCTCATCTCATATGCAGTTATCCAGCTAACTACCAGCCTTCCCCCTGCTGCTCCACCGGCCTTTGATAAGAACAGAGGGAAATTAAAATCATGAACCTGAATTATGAATCCAATGACAAGATAGCCTCCGAAGGCTCTTTCTCCGCTCCGTCTCTCTTGGCTATTTCTTCCGCTCGCTCTCTCTCTCCTCCTGGCGCTCTCTCACTTTTACGCGTGTTCTTATTTTTCCGTCTCATTCCAATGTTTTCTTCCGTTCACTTTGTTCTTTTTCCCCAACACCGCCTCCCCCCGTTCTCTTTTGGTTACAGAGGATCCAACTGCTAGCCTATTCCATAAGAGCAAGAGAGAGACTGAGGGGGATATAGAGGAAAAAAGTTTCAAACGACGAAAACACACAGTTTGATAAAACTGACGAGGGACTCAATTAAGGCTTCCCTGTCAAAGCAAGAGTGATATTTTATTAAGTGGCAGCGTGCCATCCGAAGGGTACATCAAGCGACACATCTGTAGACGAGAGGACTGCACCAGCCGGGTAAGAGGGACACGTGTTGCCACTTTCAGGAAACATCAGTCGAAACTCACTTCATCACGTCTGCTGAAAAATTAAGAAGCCCCGATATTAGGATGCTCATTTACTTGTTCATGCACCACCCCTAGTATTTGAGGAGAGAATGTCGCTGTCCTCCTTTTTCCCCCCCACACTCTTTTATTTTGAACACATCCAAGCACAAAGCATTCCGGTGTTAGCTTTTGTTACATTACCAAAAGAACAAGTGCGACCAAGATTCTGCCACATCAAATGGAAAACAAACAAAGGCCTGCATAGTCGCTGTCGCACATGCGGCTTCTAGGAAACGGATTTATAGGGCAACACATATGCATATTTTGCCGCTGCGTCTAATGTTTCGGTTGTCAGCGCGCTTCGGCGTAGAGTAGATTCAAAACAGGTGAACGACACATTGCCAGACCAACATTTGAGACAGAATAAGCTCTTTAAAATAAAAGAGGGATGCATTTATTCAATATAACATGGCATTGGCAAGTCAGTGTCACAAGGACACCGTGAGGATTCTCCTAAACTACTCTGACTGGATCAAATCAATGTATCTTTTGTTTTCTGTCTGACTTTTACTTTGTTGTTTCACAGATCGGATGACTGGGTGCTGTTGCTTTGACCAGAACCGACTTTACTATTCTTTGCATGTGTATATATATATATATATATATATATATATATATACATTTCTGGATGAGAGAGCCGGTAAAACACCCAAAATGTAAAAAGGAATTCTGCTTTCTTTGTCTATGGCTGAAAAGAGAGGATTTGAGTATCTACGCTATATACAAGCTTGGTTGTTTGTGTGGACAACTGCATACACTGTATATTCAGCGAGTTCCTCCCTACTTTAAATGTCTTTTTAAAAAAAAAATAAAAGTAAACTTATTCCTTCAGAAAGAGAAAACATGGTGGGGTTGTTGTAGAAAACAGCAGTGCTCTGATTTGCCTGGAAGAGGCCAGTGTTACAGTAAGATGAAACTTTAATTCTGAAGTCTCTCTTGTAATTGAGATTGCTTTTGTAGGATGTCGGAAAGCTGAGAAAAAACAGATGCCCCTGTCTCCACACACACACACACACACACACACACACACACACACACGTACACACACAAATATGTGTGTGCATGGGTTTACATGTTGTTGTACACAAGTGTGGGTCTGTATGCCAACTTGTGTGTGTGTGTGTGTCTGTGTCTGTGCCTGTTCACATGGTGGAGCTGACACTTGGTTGTACAGGAGCTCAGCGCTGACCATACATAGTCTGTTTCATCTAGAACAAAAGCTCTGTTGGAGGACACAAAAGGCCAGGTTCAAAAGCATCGCAGGCATCAGGAGCCCAGGCCTAGATACATGAAACAATCAGTGTAAACTTGTCCAGAGCTAAGAGGGCTGTGATGCACATACAACAATGCTCCTCGTGCTCAACCGGCTCGCTTCTGTCCACATAGGACAAGATTAAAGCTCTGGATAGATCAAACACAGTGTTGATGATTAGCGCAAAGGAATGTTTTTGTGTTTCTATCATTGATTAATATGTTGCTCCCAAGACGAGCGATCGCTTATGCATGCAGTGCACGACTGAAACCGGAGCACTCTGTTCTGTGTTGTTGGCATTGGTGCGTGGCGAGAAAAAAAAAGGCAGGGGACATATGTGCGTATGGAATGCCATTTCATTCAATGTTGAATAAATAAATACATGAATATGCCTACGAAATAAATAATATGGCTTCAAAATAAGTCCTGGAATAAGTAATGAGGCAATAAATATAGAAAGAAATGTAAATACAAATATATAAATTACCAATATAGTTCAATGAATAGTTTTTTATATTAATATTTTATATGGAAAAAAAGAAAACACAATTTTCAAATGACAACTTATATTTAGTTCGGGGGTTTCTTATTCCTAGAATCCATTAATTGTATAGCTCTTTTTTATTTCCATCTCTTATATTTAATTGAAACACAAAAATAAGCGAGCTGGCTAGCTACATCCACGGCGCTCAGCAGAGACCCTGCCACTGGAAAACAGAGACAGAAAGTTTGCTAAGCTGGCAGAATTTCAATTGCTACAACCACTAACGGAAGATTTGTCTCCGGGAAATGACAACTATAGCTTGGTAAATATCAATGGCATTGAATTTGGGGAATTTACTGCGCATCAGTCCACAATAGAGACAAAAATTAGCTCGCTAGCGCACCTTGTGGCCCCTCCGCCTCGCCGCTAAAAGGCTGTGTAGCTGGGAGGAGAGCGGGGTGCAGCTTCTGAGATGGAGCTGCTGTAGCAGGTCAAAATCAGGAAATCACAACCGCAGAGGCGACGGTCTAATTCTGCACTGCCCCAACTCCCAAAGCATGTATTTATTTAAAGTGGCATGTGACCTCCCTCCACGCTCGTGGTGGTGCCGTGTGGCGCAGTGGGTGTCCACACACGGTGGACTGTATGAACGTGCCGTGTATTGAGTGGGTCGATTTGTGACAGTAACTCCGGGGACACTTTTTTCCCCCAGTCCGCCCGTGATGTGGACGAAACGGCACTCACTGAAGGCCTCAGTCTAAAATGCACGGCCCACCACTGGTAGCACCGTAGCACTTGCGCTACTCGCTGACGAAGGAGAGAAGTCGAAAAATGAAGAGTGATATAAAAAACTGTTTTTTCACTTATGTACTGTACATGCATGGGCCCAAATGAATCTTATATGACAAGTGTGATGAGCGGCGGTGGGTGTGTGACTTCTTAAGGCCACATCTTAACAACAGATACCGGAGACACGTTGACGGATCGAGGCACTGACAAGCGGCAATGCCTGAATCCTGTTTTAATAAAAGAGACAGACAGACAGACACACACACACACACACACACACACACACACACACACACACACACACACACACACACACACACACACACACACACACTTATGAATGTCTGGAGGTCTCAACTCCCTTTCTGTTATTCCCTCATTTCTTCTCCTCTCCAGGATATTTATGACTGATACATCTGTCAGTGCTCTTACTAAACAAATGAAAGTTGCCGCTTGTGCCACGGAGGCGACGCTTTTATTGGCGCCCAGTGGGCTGTTTGAAGTGGGCCGCCCGCCTCCCTCGCGTACCCGTGCTGAACTTGATGAGTTACTACTTGGGAATGTGACATTTACATTCAGCTACCACATGTAGCATAACTATGTTTATTTTTCAGCTGAAAGAGGCTGATGTGGTATTATTGGTCAGTCGAATGGTTAAACACCCAATTTTATTCAAGTAAGATTTGAGTTAGATTCCTTCTACTTCTCTAAGGAAGTAGACAAGAAATCTAAACAGCTGTCATCACTCGATAACAGCACAGCTCAAGCCCTGCCTGGACAGGATACAATACACTCTACATGGATGTAGAGTGTATTGTATGTTTTACTACAGCAGAGTTGATTTTGTCCCATCTGAATTGGCCAAGTCAGTAATGTTTATGGACTGATCACTGCAATGCCAGTCAGGATTTTAGCTCTTTTCAACGCCTGAGTTAAAAGTAGAAGAAGCCTTTGAGCTCTTCACTAACGTCCAATAACATTACATTACTCAGAAATGAATGTAATAGTCCAGAAATGCTTCATAATATGATTTATTGTTCTCTTATAATTCATATATAATTAAATTAGTGCTATTATTAGCACATGATTGTATACATTGAACATTGCTGTGTGGGAAAACCAAGCATCCAACTTGCATAAACGTCTGTGTGTGTGTGAGAGGGGATGTGCTCAGGGTAGTGTTGTATTTGAGGATGTCAGCGTGAGTGAGCGTGTGTGTGTGTGTGTGTGTGTGTGTGTGTGTGTGTGTGTGTGTGTGTGTGTGTGTGTGCATACTTGCGAGAGAGAGAGAGAGAGAGAGAGAGAGAGAGAGAGAGAGAGAGAGAGAGAGAGAGATGGTTCAGGTTGTGTTTTCTTCTGTATACCTGCAGGCTGCTCAACTGCGACCAGATACAGGTGTGTTGTCAGCCCAGGGGCATTGTGTCGAGGTTGGCCTCGCTTTGGTCCCCTCGCCATCACTTTGACGCCACCACCAATCCACTCTCTATCAATGTGTTCCTTTTCACAATTTTCTGACCCATATAGGCAACACCTACGCCTTTTAGTGTTGGCTAAATTGCAGAGGTCTTCATTGCAGGTGGAGCGGACCAGCATTGCTCAGATATTTAGCCCCACAATATTGGGACATGGATTGACAGCTCGATGAAGAGATGGTTGCTCTGTGTGTGCCATGCTGATGGTGTCAGACCTGTGTAGCGCTCTTCTGTTTTCCCAAGAGTGAATGCATTGGAACGGGTGAATAATAAACATAAAAGTGGGTGTAAGTCAGGAGAGCATCAGTCACAAAAAGCACTGAGGCCTATAGCACACAACTACAACACAGAAATGCCTAAGGGATACACAAACTTGGATAGAAAGCATGAACACGGGGAGACATAGTGGCACACTCACAGGCAAACAGGTGCTGAGGAATTTGTTTTGTTAAGTTGCAGCAGTTCATTCACTCTCCAATGTGTCCTCACTGGGAGCAGGCTTCTCAGAGAGGTTTGGCAAACCATACGCTCCCGATGTTTCCTATGTAATCTGAGATTTTGTTTTTGGCAAATTCATTTTAACAGGAATTGTGTACAGCTCGGGAAAACGTTGCGGCCATTTGTTTGAAAGGATTAAAATAGTATTTCCTAATCACTGGAATTGTGTGTTTTGTATGCAAATATTTGACTGTTAGCGATGGCTTCATGGCGGTTGAAATAATTTTTCCGTCCATGGTTCAAAAATATTAATTTACTGGAGCTTTGGATATCAGCTTCTCTAACAAAACAACAAGCAGAACAATCTGTATCAGCCGATATGGCTCAACAACGATCTGCGATGCATGCCGGCGACAAAAAAACATAATCAGGGCGTCTTTAAAAAGGGCAAAGTTATATTCTCCTCTTCTTTTTTCCCAGCTGATCTGTTCTCCGAGTGTGATATATTCCGAACAACGTTTTGTGATGCTTGCACACATATACTTATTATACACCCGTTGCAGATGAAATACTAGCTGTATTTATTTATCCTTGTTTAGAAATATTAAGAATAGCCTAAAAAGCTAACGCAGTGGAACAAACTCAAACAGAACTGTGTTAGTAAGCTCCAGGTCGGACCGTTGTTTTGTTCAAATTACTGGCTTGGAACACATTCACACAGAAAAACACATAAATATAAACACAAACACATGCACAGAATGTTTAGTCTACTTCAAATATGTGTGTGCATGTGTGTGTGTGTGTGTGTGTGTGTGTGTGTGTGTGTGTGTGTGTGTGTGTGTGTGTGTGTGTGTGTGTGTATCCGAAAGTCAGAGGTAAACAAGTTTAATCATCCTGTTCCACGTCGGTTCCACTGACAGTTTGTGTTAACAGACTGGGAAGAGATGAGAAAGGTGGAGCGCCGGGGTATTTACCCTATTTGAGGCTATAAGTAGAAAAAAATTGCAATGAAAGAAAACAAAAAAAAACAACAATAAATAGTTAGGCACATATGTCACAGAACCTAACCTAAGCGCTAATAGGATACACATACTTATGGGGAAGAACTTAACGGACCCTTAAATTATGCATTAATCAAACATAGCTTAATATGAACTGACAAGGAGCTCGGCAATCTGGCAGCCATCTGGAAGACAGCACTGTCAGTCATCGAGAGGTGAGAAAGAGGGATGGCTGAACTCTGGGTTGACCCCATCGAGAGGAGGAACTAAGGAGGGAGAGAAAAAGACAGCACGACAGAGAAAGAGACGAACAGAGACACACACAAAAAACACAAAGGGAAGACGACGAGAAATCAAGGGAGAGAAGCTGAGTCTTAAGGTTACACTGACAGATATGAAGACTAGAGAAGTTGATTTGGACATTGCTAAAGATGGGGTGGGGGGGGTCAAGTATCACTGACGCCAAAACAAGGTCAGAAAGAGAGGCGTATTTTTGACAGCTATGGTGAAAAGCATGGTCAGGGTCACCATATCTGTTTTACAAATAGCCACAAGTACACATACACACACACATACACACACAGCTCTTTGTTCTGCACACCTACACACAGACACACTGGTTGATGTTTGCCAGTAAACAGCAAACACACCGAACCACGCACAGAGCGACACGACCATCCATTCTTTTCCCGTCTCACAAACATCCAAACTCCCTCCTGAACTGGCGGTATGTGTGACTGCAGCCTGTAGCTCACGGACCCCCGTTGACAAGCCGCGTTGCTGTTGATAATATTGTTGTCGGTTGCAGCCGTGCGCTACAAGTATTCTATGATCGCGGAGCAAAAGCAGACAATGGGAGAGCTCTCCAAATGGCACAGTTATACAACCAGGCTGATCGGTTGCCATTGGCAGCCGCTGCATTCCACAGATGGGGACACAGTAACTAGGCGAACAAGAAGAAAACTGACAAGACTGTGATACAGGCAAAGAACGACACTTCTACCGGCTCACGCTGCACTTTGATTCGCTCCCTCCAGTGGTTAGAGCGATTTAGATTTTAACCGCCTGTAGTGTGCTTAGACTCCTTTTCTCCTTGAAAATCCGAGTGTGATTTCACATTGTTCTCCACCTAAGTTATGTATGACAAACGCCTGGGGCCAAATCACCATCAAAGCAGCGCATCGCGGGAACACGGTGCTTCCGAGATTCTTAGTGATGACAGATGTCACTTTTGAAGTGAGCGAGGGGATGAAAGTGCCCGGGATGTGACAGGCGGCGAGAGGACAGCCTTCTCCGCCGCGACCTGCCATCATCAGCACCGCGGAGGTGTAATGGGGAGAGACTGCAGGGGCCCGGAAGCTCCTGGCGGCCGTGTGGGGCGTCTGTCTCTGAGAACCAGTGGGGGCCGTGCCTTAAAGGGGCGCACCCACCCAGCCTCGCAGGCAGCCAGCACCCAACCTGGCAGCACCTCAGCCAGTCAGCCAGCAAGCCGCCGTGCGGCTGCCACCTGATTTGGGATGGAAGTGTCTCCCTCCGCTACACCGGCTGCTCTGCCAGTGGATTCGTCGGGGTATAGAGAGAATAGCTAATCTGAGGGAACCAGCGGCCCGGAATCAAAGGGCCACTGGCTTCTCTCCTCCTTGTGTGCAGCAGCGCTCACCTGGGTACTATCCCCGGTGTGACAGAGCGAGCAGCAAGAGGACTTGGTAAACAAGGCAGAGCAATGCAACTTTCAAACAGAGAGGCAGCTAGTGCAGGGAAACCAAAACAAACTCTTAACTCGGGAAATTCACAGAACGTTTTCCCCCTGCCTTCTCCACTGTTCCCTGTGTCTTTATTGTGGCTTGATATGTCACCACTGTCTTTATCTCCTACTTACTCAGGACTTCAAGTGGCTGTCTCTATTTTGCTGGGCCATAAATTATTCAGTGCCGTGTGTCTTCTTAGTATCTGCGCTTTCCATTGGGATGCTATCTTATCCCCTCTTCTGCAAGAGGGGCTGGCGCTTTGAGACAGAGTTTGCAAAAGGTAACACAGGAACTTCAGCACCGACAACCACTTTCTTAGTAGGAGCTCTTGTCAAGTACATATATTTGTTCCAGCACAAGGAAAATATGAAGAAGGGAGAAAAAAAGAAAAAAAAGTTGTATCTGAATACAACATGGCAACCAACAAGCTCCACTGCTGCTACTACAACAACTTGGACTAGTATCTGAGCCTAAAATAATGACAGTATTCCACACTGAGGAGTGTGTGTGTTTTGTTTCCCCCTGCGAATGCGTCTGCATGTCTGTGTGTGTGTGTGTGTGTGTGTGTGTGTGTGTGTGTGTGTGTGTGTGTGTGTGTGGTGGAGCCCAGGGAGCCTACTGTATGTAAATAGCCATATGAGACTGCATAGCATTACTGTCCAGACATTGAAGAGGTGACCTGATCCCAATTAATCACACAATCCCAGAGAGAACTGTCACATCCCATCTCCATCAGCAGTACCATCCTGTTCCGTCTCCCTCTCTTGTCATCCTCTAGTCCTCCATCTCTCTTCCTCTCCCTTTAGCTCTCTCTTTCTCACGCACACACCAGCCACTGCATACATACAAGGCCCATCATCCTCTCACCAAATACCCCCCCCCCACACACACACACACACACACACACTTTCACCTCCCTCATGTTATTCAAACACACAGGGTGTAAAGCTGACAGGTCAGCTGGCATGGGCCAGTCGGTCCCCACCTGTCCCCTCGCTTCTTCCCCCAGAAGGCAAAGTGCCAGAAGAACGGTGAAGTGGCACTTCTATCTTTACAGCTGCCTAAATGGGATGCAGCCAATGCTTTCTATCCCCCAAAGAGATGAAATGTTTGCGTCGCACTGGTATTGGTAGAGGAGAGTATACATATTATCTCGGGGTGTTAGAAAATATCGACTCGCAATAATATCTTTTGCGATACTCTGCCAATTCTCAAAAACACTGAATACATTTCAAATGAATCAGTTTCATTAGTTTACTTGATTTGTAGCAGACAGTCACTCAGATGACACAAAACGTTAAGACAATAACGTTGCACTAAGATGTTATGCGAATGGTGGTTTGTTCTTTATACTATGGCAGTTTCCTAAAATTGTCATAGTCGTGTTGCCATATCATTGCCAATTCACACGTACAGTGTATTGGGATAAATATAATGACCATAACATGTTGATGTGTAACAGGCAAGTTATTTTAGAAAAATTATATATATATATATGCTTATATTATAAAAATCAATAGGCATATTGAACCTTCTTTTGTGGTGTGCAAGTATAGCTTTACTACTCTCTTGACTGACATCACAGTGGATGTCGGTCCTTTGAAGCTTATGACTGTCGGTGTGTCGCACGAATCCACACGCACACACACATGCACACACAGGCCTGCGCTATTGCCTGGAGAGTACCATTAAGAAAATGTAACCAGAAATATGATGTTCTAGATATGTGTCATTTTATGTTTGTGTTGTCAACTTATATTACGTCTGGGAGGAATTTCATGGGGAGATAAATGATAAAGCATGTTTAAAAAAAGAAATCTGTCCAGTGACCAAAAAAGGAAAGAAAAAGCATATATTCAACTCCTGCGCGACCTGCACCGGATAGGACTGGTCTTATGAAGTTTGTCTGTGGAATCTATCAGCAACGCTTGAATGAAACACATCCCTTTTTTTTTAGACATACATACAAGTGGAGATCAAAACACTGGGTATGTCTATAAAGCGGCATACTGGATACAGGAGTCATGTCGTACCTTTGTCTTGATTCATCCTGATATAACCATTTTGAGTATTCCCTTTGAAAAACGGAGAACTGGCATCTTGTGAAATCACAGTAGAAGTCAGGAGACTATGTATCACATGTCGTTAAAGTTCTATTGTTTCACCCATCTGTTCGTAGACTTTTTCATGTCAGCTTGTTCAAGCTGTTCCCGTTTGTGCTGTTACAGTTATAGGACTGTGACATAAAAGAAGTCTGCAAAACTACAAGGTAAAGCATGCTATTCTGTCCTCGTTCAAACAAAGTATGACAGTAAGAGACTTCTTTAAAAGTTCCGCGAAGAAATAACTTTTTTGCTGCAGTTGCTTGGCTTGAATCTAAATTTCAAGTTGAAGTCACATAAAATGTGGTATAAAAGTGTGGAAAACTTGTAAACTATTAAAATATACTGCACTATTTGCCTCTCATCCAAAGAGGTTTTATGATTAGCGCAGGGTCTCTCAATCAATTTCTCTCTCACAATATTCCTCTAGTATTCCTCCTGTCTGTGCAGCCTCCTCTGCTGCCTCCACAGTTCCTCATTAGTGGTTATGCATTTGCTGTAAAAACCTTAAGTTTTAGCCCAAAGAGAGGAAGCTGGGAAGTAGTGGGCCAAGGGGCCATGGTAAGGGCCCACAGAGGAGCCCGTAGAGGAGGGAAAGACACGGTCTTGGGAATCACCCTGAGAGGAAAGAGGAGAGGGCTGGATCTGTGTTCCCCAAACACCAAAAACTCCCCTCCTCTTACATCGTCTTGTGTTCCTTCCTAACTCTCTCTGCCGTCTCTTCTTCTCACTATGAGGTAGAAAAAAAAATGGGAAACTGGAATGAGAAATGGAACACTGGGATCCATATTTACAATGGTAATGAGGCCCCATGTGTTTTCCACCATCTTGTTAATCATCAGGTGAGTGAGGACTGTTTTACTGGAAATCCACAAAGGACAGAAGCAAGTGAAGGTGTGTGCAACAATCAGTTACAGATCTCTGGTAGCAGCACCATCAACAGCAGCAGCAGCATCCATGAGACGTTAACCTTTAACAGCAGTAGGAAAATCTCCTTTTCGCCTCTGAAATTAATTAATTTAATCATAGAAAAATATAAAAATAATAAATACATAAATTACGTAAGGGTTTTCTTATGGGAGCAATATCGTAAAGAGAAGAAAGAGATTCCATCAAAGCAGGTATAGTATTAAGCCACACTAAGTGGATTATATTGTTACTATGCCTGTTGCAAATGCATAGAAATCATTTGCTAGCATGTATTAAGATTTTGCTGCACTATGTGAGAGATCCAGGTTGTCAGCTTATCTGAAAGTCCAACAAGTTGGACCATGGCAAGATATCTCAGCAACAACTACATTACGCAGCCTCACAGCTATTAAATGTGTTGGGTTGTTCATACTCTCCAGGTTCATTCTGATGACATTGGTGACATCCTGTTAAATGGGAGGATCATGATTAACAAAGCTGCTCTGCTTTTACTGTAAACCGTGGGGGAAACAAAACCAGCACTGGAAAGAGAGCTTCCCACAGGGTACCGGCTTAGACTCATCTACAGATTAATTTTAACCAATTTTGGCCCACAGGTCTCTCCATATCGTGTGAACCCTGCATGGTCCAGCTGCTTTGACATATCTACTGTAGACCCGAGCTGGGTAATTATGAGCTACAAAGCTCACTGACCTTGTCAAGCTCTCTCTACCCTCTCCAAGCAATCCAAGTGTACGGGAGGAGGGGGTACATTCTGTGGCTGTCTGGTTACAACACACACACAAACACACCTGGACCATGGCTGTTTACCTGCCAGGTTAAAGGGCTGAAGTCAGTGACAGAAGGAGATTTAACAAGGAAGCAAGGAAGGTGGAAGAGGATGAATATGCAGGAAGAGTAGTATGTGAGGGAGAGGGGCAGAGAGGAAGGAGGGTAGAAAGAGAATGACAGTCTAAAGCAGAGGGAGGAGGTGAATGGGGGTCACAGAGTGATGAGGGGGTTAAATGCCACAAATGCCATGTCTCAAGGCCTCATAAAGACAAGCTCTGCATTGCTCCCAAGGTCAGGGCATGGGCACATGCACCTGTGCGATGGTCGTGGAGGTTGTGTGGGCCGGGAGAGCAATTGAGCAACACAGTTTAGCCAGTTAGCGCTTATTGTCTGGGACAAATGGCCTCACGGAAATACATTGTGCACCACTTTTAAAAGGGGATTAGAGAGAAATAGATGCTTTTAGCCACGCCTGCAACAGATGACAATAGAACAAAGGTTTGGTGAGAGGGTGAGAGGGTGATAGGGACGATAAGTGGGAAGAGACAAAGGCGGGAACCGTCGTGTGCTAACAGGATTCTTAGCATTTGTGAGGGATTTGATGTACTGTAACCTTTTCAAATGTGTGTACACACATATGTTTATTGTATGTGTTGCTGTTCAACGCCATCATTCCAACAGCATTAAATAATGAGCATTTCTTATGAAGAAAAATGAGCGCATGAAAGGCATGAAAGTCGGAGAGACAAAACACCACAAATGGATTATTTGGTCTGCACTCAATGAAACAACAGGCTGTTTGGTACTTAAAGAGTTTGCGGTGCCAATAGTCCCACCAAAGGGTCTGGGTTAAGGAGCTTTGGTCAAATTAATCAACGCATGAAAGGGGATGTGACATAATCAGATGATGAGCGCAAGTAAGTATCGTGATGAAAACATGTAATCTTCCCATTACTTGGGTTTCCGACACGTGTTTCGGAGTTTGTGCTAAAAATTACAAAATGACATGCGACTGTGTTGGAATCCCCCTGCTGAAAGACGATAACAGGCAAGCCAAGTGGCAGGTTGAACATGCCAGCGGCCAACCAGCATGCACCAAAGTCCCTCTAGTCAGCCAGCTAGAACCCCAGATGGCTGGCCAAACTGTGGTCAATGGAGTCTGCAGGAGGCAGCATTAGAGCCATCCGTAGATATCAAAGCGACCATGATCACTATGGTAACTAAGAGATCTGGAATGATCCGGAGAGCCAAGTCTTTAATTAGGGGAGGTGGGAGGCAAGAGGACAATAAGTGCTATCTTCAGACTAGGCGGGAGAGCAGTGACTTATGGCCACAGGCTCTTCACAAATATGCTTACAATCACATAATGAACGTCCTGTGAAAAAATCCACACATACACTGACACACACACCCTTCAAGGCCCAAAACAGCACTCGAGCCAGACAATGAATGTGAGAGTCTGATCCTTTGATCACTTTCAATATCCAGTAACTTTGCCACCTAAACCATTATTGTCCCATGAACTTAACTGGCAGAGGCAGCCTTCAGCCAATTACAGGACGGCATTAGCGTTCGGCGGGAGTGTGGGATATATGAGACAACCAATTAAAATCACTTATGGGAAGGGTAATATCCAGTGATTTAGGCCTGAACAAAACGGCTTTGGGGGGATTATCCCGAGCGTAACCTGATCTCATTCTCTTCCACTCAAACACACACACGCACACACACACACACACACACACACGCTTGCGTCCAGGAGCTGACAGGACAAGCTTTCTGGTGCGTTTGTCTGTCCTGTTTCCTATGACATCGGGGACCCTGCTGGAAATAACTGTTTACACTTGTTATCCCTTGGATTGTTTGGTCTTCTGTGTGTGTAAATGAAATGAAATAATAAACTTGCAACTTTGCCAACTAAGTACACACACACACACACACACACACACACACACACACACACACATGCACACACGAGACAGATGACAAGACAACTGAGCCTTGAGCTGCATTCATGTACATGCCTTTGTCATTCTCAGACAGACAATGATGAGGCACATTTAAATCTACACCAGGATTGTTTGCAAACACATGCTCATGCACACACACACATATTTTACCAGGTCTGCCACCATGTGCCTTGCAACTGAGCTTCTAGGCTCCCTGTAATCAAACTGCATTCTCCAAATGCTCTCTTTTTCCTCTTTTTAGTGGAACTATTATACCGAAAAGTCCAATATAATGTGTGTGAACGTGTGAGTATACACGCACACACACATCAACTTAAAAGTAACACATTTTCTATGAATGACAATTACTGAAAGATGAGGGGGCTGTGGAGAACCGATCATAAAACCAACTACAAAAGGTGCACTCGGTAGGGTGCAGATCTCTGCCAGGTGGGTTTGCAACGACCACTGCTGCATTGCGCGATTGAACGAATAAAACCCACGATCGGCTTACCCCTCGCCGAGACACGATTGGGCTGTGAGGCGTCGTAAAACACATCTCATTCAAACTCAAAACCCAAAACGCCGATGAATGCAGGCAATCAGTTCGAAGTCGTTTCATACAATCTTTCAAAAAACTAAATTGAGCTGTGGACACACACAGAGGTGCGCATTCACAAATGCGTGACCGATTGCATGATCTTCCTGCCAGAGATAATAATGCAAGACACACTTGACAGAGGACCCATGTCTGGGGCACGTTTATGTCAAACTAAATCGGAAAGTGACTTTGTAGACTTGGGCTTTGCTTATGTTGCTATTATACAAGGCAAGTGGATGTCAAAGGTTCTTCAACTTTTCATTTCTAACCAAAACTAACATTGAACTTAAAATGTTTAAATCCTCAATAAAAAGTCACAATATGCAAGTAGGCAGACTTTTCCTCAAAGAAAGTTGAGCTACATGGACACACCACCTGTCAGATGGATAATGCCCTATGTGAACTGAGTCTAAAGAGATCCAGAAAGTCAGCAATACAATCTGACTGATACCAGTCAATCCCAGGGGATTTACTATTTATGCTGAGGCCTTCAATCTAATCCTTAACTGGTTTGGTTTACAGGCCTTGTGTCTGCACGTGTTGTGCTTTGTTGTTTTTACACTGTGGGTCAAGAGAACACATGCCTATTTTGAGGAAATGTAAGGTTAGGTATTGATAATATTGTTGGGATCAGTATTGTGACCTATGTGTATTCGAAACAATGAGCGCATACAATGACATCACTATGAACTCTGACAGTCTAGAAGAGATTTCTACAGCGTCCCAGAACTTCTCATTCCCATGGTCTTGACAGCAAAGAGCTATCATCTCCTTACCACAGCCAAACCCAGCATGTAGCCTACTGCAGATCTGGAGTCAGCTAATGAGCTGATGGCTAGTGCTCTGCAGTCATTTGACTGACACGGCCAATCCGCAAGCTCTGTTTGCCTTTCACCTACTTGTGGCTGCGTTGTACTGCCAAAGTTCCCACTAATTCTCCCCATGGGCGTTTTTTAAGGCATCCACAGAAAACCGTTGAAACGCAACTTAAAACCTCAAATGGGCATGTCAGTGTGGGCTAAGTTTAAACTGGCACGGTGCAGTGTACTTTCCTGCACCTCAGGACCACTGAAGCTGACCTCGACATGCAGAGAGACGGTTTAAGGGATGTGTTTGCTGATGTGCCTTGGCTAGATGTGTCTGCTAGATCACTAACAGTGAGGAAATGTAGCATTGTCAGGTTATTGTGGCAGGCTCTGTGGTGAAACTGGTCCTCACTTTAATTTAACTTTTCCCACATTTCTAGCAACCACGACTGCATCTTTCCAGGGGTCAGGACAGGGAAATACATTCTGTGAACGGAAAAAAAAGAAGAAGTACTCCTCAAAAACCTTGTAAAATGTCCAAGTCAGGGAACAAATTGTTTTACTCAAATACGGCTTGGATAAAAAGAAAGAAAACCAGAATTAGCCGATTAAGGAAGAGATTAGTTATATATAGAAAGGGGGTAAACAGCTGACCAGCACAAGGCCATTTAATCTTTCTGATTTGGAAATACAAATAATAGTTCTCATTTAGATTCAACAGTCTAAAACAAAATCATACTGTCTGCCAAAATGTATGACACAGACACTCTCCATGAGAACATTAGTCCAGCAATTTGAAACCTTGCACTCACAAATCACCGTACAAAGCACAGCAGCGAACAAAGCAAAACTGACCTTTCAAATGATTAAGCTGAAACATTATCATCATGTTCCCAATTTTTTTTCTCCCCGAGATCACAACAACTGGTTTGCCAATTCAGAGCTGGCAGGGGCAAAGCCCGTCTATGATTTCAGTTCAGAGCTGCCGGGCTAAGGGGCCAAGCTGGCCGGTGCCCATCTGGAGCGGGCCAAGTGTCTGCTCCACTCAGACTCAATGCACAGTGGTGATTACTGCAATGGTGCGGCGGCGGTCATGGTGGTGTGGTTATAAATATAAGCCTGGGTTTGATCCCTCTTGTTCATAAACAGAGGTTTGGAGCTGCTGTGGGAACTGAGCACAAAGGCTTGTGGGCCTCTGAGGGCAACTGAGCTCCACAGCCACGACACTACCTCAGGTTTGTCTGGCCAGCTGCTGGTGTCTCACCAGATGAGGACAGTTGGGCAGCCAATAAGGGGGCTGAGCAAGAGTACAGAGGGATGAAGCAACGGCTGGCATTGGAGAAATGGTGGCAGAGATATGAGAGTTGGAGAGCGTAGGAGTGGAGAGAGGCCACAGGGCGCTGTTTCAAGTTGAATGGGCTATTCTGCTACCCTGTTTAAAAGAAATTAGACTCCATGCTTATTTAGCACGGATTTAGTTTGGAGTGTGGAGGTAGCGAATGTGTCCTTTCCAAAGGAAAAGAGAAAGTCCAGAACTTTATATGTCAATCAGATCTTACATGAATATAACGCTGACCAACACAACACAGCGCAGTTCGACTGCACTAAGAGCCTTGAATACCAAACACACAACATCTCCCGCATTCAATCTAATTAGTGCCGTCTGAGCTGAACCCAAGTGGTGGCATTCACCAGTGGACGCACTCTGCCATGGTGCCCACTAATCCATGCATGGATCAGCTCACCAGCAGCAACCCCTTGCCCCTCTTAACTCCTACCCGCCAGTGGTCATATGGCTCACAATGCCTGCTCCATGCCAATCCTATATTAGCATTAGTATCAAGGGTTAAGCCGCTAATGCTGCCAGCTGTGCACGGCTGCCCCCTCCACACCAATCCCTTCAGAACAATGGAATGGCATGTGGGCAGGACAGTTGGGATGGGGTGGGCTGGCATCCCCAGGGGGTAAGCGTGGATGTAGTGCCCTCTTGTGCCAAGTGCTTTAACTTGTTATTCATGGTAGCGGTGTATGAAAATAATTTAAACTTTAAAACAATTTAAAAAGAATAGATAAAACCAAGAAAAAGTATGCAATACTAGATATAGTATCTGGTTAAATAAACAATCTAATAAACAGCTAGCGGCTTCAAAAAGGTACCATGCAGTTAAATATGCTATCAAACCAACAATATATTTGCGCAAAACTTAAATTATCCAAATCGTGGCTTGCCAAGTATGTTGTGTTAAAGTTGTTAAATTGAATTTGCTGCCATTTGTTTCACTTTTTAACCTGCAAGCAAGTGCCTAAATGTTTTATTCTGCTTCGTATTTAATGGGTATAGGCCCAGCGGTAGGCAGAAGCTTTAAATCTGACAGTGCCGTTGCATTGCTTTACTAAAGCATGTCAAGACAGTACACTGGTGCAGAGCACAGAGGAGAAGGGCATGGCTGAGCTGGCGACACCGCTTTCTCAGTTAAGCTGATAATTGCCCTTATTGATGTATAAAAGATATCCCACAGAGCCTTGTGAAACACCATTAGCAGGCAGAAGCTGAATTGTTCATGAGCTGCCTCCAAATGAGAAAGAAGGGCAAAAAAAAAGTCTGAAGATTAATAAGACTTCCCCTGGAGTGTGATAATAGCATGATGTATGTGTGTGTGGGCCTGTGTGTGAATGTGTATTTTCAGCCCTGCCTCTGAAGAGTTCCCATTACTAACAGACATTATTCGGGGGAAACTAATCTATTAAAAATCTCAAATTGAGGGGAAAAGATGTAATGTAATTTAGCATACAGGGGAGGGTGATGGTCATTATCATAAGGGCTCTCCTCAATTTGACTAAGGCAGCTGAAGCCTAAATGATGACATTTAAAATGCTCCAAGAGCTCCAAAAAAAGACACCGACACCGAGAGCGGCTGTACACCAGTGAGGCTCATTGTGTGGCCAAATCTTCCGTGGAGACGAGTCTCTGTTGAACCGCAGAGGAGAATATTTCAAATAAGGTGGCTATTTGCCTCTGTGGGCTCCTGATGGCCATTAGAGGTCTAACATCAGCTAACAAAGACAACGGCCACAATATTACAGTTCAATGGTTGCAAAAGAAAAGGGAGAAGTGAAACTTGAGCTTTAACCAAATTCTTAACTGTGTACTAGAATATAAACATTATCTGCCATGAAAAGAAAAGGGTTGACAAAACATTTAAGTGGCTCCATATCAACACATGAGCTCAGCTTAATTATTTACTACCATGTCAGTCCAGTCAGATGCAACACACTGTACATAACATAAAAGCTAGATAAACTTTAACCTTCTCTATTGAGCAGAAGCTTGGAAAAAGAAGTTGAAAGAACCCATTACAAATATTCATGGTTTTTACTGAAGACGGAAGTTTGTGAAATATTAAACAGAGCATTGCACACTGTATCTAACGATTCCTGAAATCTGGATATATATATATATATATATATATATATATATATATATATATATATATATATATATATATATATATATATATTCAAATCCAAACCTCCTAATTATTCAGAAAGGGAAGCCACGGAAATTCTGACAGAGCTTATCAATGAGAAATGACATCTTGTTAAGTTAGGAATTCTCTTTGTGTTAGCAAGGTTTCTTTAGTTAATCTGGCACCTTTCTTGATCTGCACCAAGGTAATTGGAATGCACAGTGAAAATGCCTGGCGTATTGAGCCAGCAGAGAACAATGAAAGAATTGTATATCAAAACAGGCGTTAGCTTCTTAATCAATTCTCCAACTTGCTGTTCAAAAGTAGGTTTGTACTTTTTTAATGAGGACACGGGGGCTGAATCTCCCTGGCTCCACTAACATGGCAGATTAGAGTTCAAATTAAGTAAACTTTCACTTATACATCAAGTAGTTATCTCTTTGTTGTGGAGACCTTGTTTGTCGTTGGCTTTTCAGACAGGAAACAATACACGTTGACTAGAACACCTATATTCATCAAACAGTTGCAAAATGTAGCGAGAAGCTGAAACGCAGAAAATCTTCATCTTAAAGTTTGACTGTGTGGGTTAATATGGCTCTTTTTAGCCTGCCAGTGTGTGTGTGTGTGTGTGTGTGTGTGTGTGTGTGTGTGTGTGTGTGTGTGTGTGTGTGTGTGTGTGTGTGTAGAGAAACATGTGTGCATGCTCGTTTATCTTACTGTGAGTAAATGTGTGTTATCCAGTCATCACAGCCCCAGTGCCCTGGCATTAAGCAGAAGGAGGGGTGAGAGGTCAGGTCAGGGGCAGCCGCGACCTCTCCGTCTCTGCGGCACAGTGTCATCCTTTGGGCAAGGCAAACAAACAGGCCTGGCCCCCGGGCAAGGTGGGCTCAGCAGGGTGGCATTGCAGGGTCAGGGTAAAGCCCTGGACAAGACAGGATGGGAAGGCAGGCCCCTGATAGATGCTGCTCATTATTTTTACCCCAGAAAACTGGGACAATTACAAACAGAAAGATGCCATGGCAACTGGGGTACGGGGTCACGGGCAGAGAGCTTTTCATCTGAGCTAACCCAGCCGCATTTGTCAACTCAGCCACACAAGAGCACACACACACACAGACGCACATATACAAATGCACACGGCAAGTTTCTCACATTTGATGAACCAACAAACTTTCATGGATGGAGTATCACAATGGCCGCAGTGTGTGATAATCACAAGAAACATTTCTGTTTAGACTGTGACACACATTGTAATAATTTAGATTTAGTGTTGACTTTTGGAAGGTAGCTATATATATAGTACTGCATATGGCTTCTTTATACAATGAAATAACAGCAAGAAACAATCAGATCGATAAGGAAATTTTGAAAATAGTACATTTTTACGCAAAACATTACGACCTCATGACGACACATTCATGTGATTTTTTTTAGAATTATGTGCAGAGCATCAATTAAGTGCTCCCAATTGCTCATGTGAACTTGTTCTGAACTCATACCCACAGAACCTGAATATCTCCCCAAATCCCAAATTGAGTCAAGGAACTGAATATTCCCATTCCATTTTAGTGTTGTTTTTTTTTTCTTCTTTTTTTTGACCTGCATATCTTCCCGAGTTGTTTTGTATAATTTAAAGAGACTGTAAGGGAATGAAGGGCGTGTGTCATGATGTCTCTCTGAACTACCTATATTTACTACTGAAAGTGAATTCTTTATGAGAGCACCGATATCAAAGACAGCAGGATCAAAGAGGATTTAATAAGCTACCCACTGTTCTACGAAACCTGAACTTTCATGTCATGCATTTTCCTTGGTTTCTTCATTTTGGGCTCTGGGCCAAGAAACTGACACTAAAAGCAAGCATGTGTAGTCACATTGTCGTTCTCTATTCCTATAATTTGTTAGTCTGTAACCCTTGTCTCATTGGCTGGTAAAGTGCTAATTTTCTTGTGTCAGTTTTGTACACCACATCAACTATCAGTTCCTGTCATTGCATTCTTTCTGTAGAGGATTCCTTCGCTTTTAGGGCCAAGGGTATCGATAGAGTATTCCTACCATGTAGTACGCAGACACTATAACAGCAAGTAAAGATATAGTAACTACTGTAGGGACACCAAGTCTTTGACATGACATGCTGCTCATTATTTTTGTCTAATAAATTATTATCTGTGTCACCACAAAAGGTTGTCGTCGTAAAATAGTGCAAATAGCAAAACTATGCCTTGGAATACATTAATCAACTAATTAAATCTGTGAAATAAACACAGCTTAATTTTGGGAGGTCCAATGTCTGACCAAGAGTTAGATAAGAGGGTTGATAGCACTCTCACTGTACATGTATGAAGCTACTGGAGGATATAGTAAGCTTAGCTTAGCATCACAACTGATAATAATGGTTAGCAGCTGGCCTGGCTCCGTGCACAGGTAGAAATTAATCTTCCCACAAGCACAGCTCATAGATTGTATATTTTGACTAACCCTGTACAAAAACCGACGTGTGAAAATGACCAGTGACGGGTTCACAGGGAGTTGTTTGTGGAACCACTGCTTGTCCGGGAAACAATAACCTCCTGGATTCCTGTCATCATAATGAGGTTACCAGACAACGAGACGAGAGTAAATCACTGCGCCTGGCCAAGACATAGTCCTGCCCGTGTATGACGTCTAATTATCCATTGGGGCAGACATTCAGTCAATCGAAACACTGGACTGGTACCAGATGAGTCCATTGCACAGTCACAGTATTAAGTTTTCATTATTTGGCATTTGAACTACACAGCTTCCTACAGAGGCTTTTACAAAGGATAGTAACAGGTTTAGTGTTCACGCTAATACCCAGAGGAAATTTCATATTGTATGCAAGTATTAAAGCTGTTGCACGTTGTGAGTGCTTCGTTGGGCTGCAAGTTAAACCTTTCAAGCTGGAGTTACATCCTGGTGTAAGACTTCAACTAATGGTTACTGACAATATGGTTTGAAACAGGTGGAGAAAGGCAAAGAAATGTAAGAAAAAATATATATATGTATATAAATATATCCATATTAAAATCCCAATAGCATAGTCTACATTGTGTTGTATAACGAATAAAGTTTGTAATTCAGAACTTCATGTTCCAGACTTTTGTTTTCTCAGTGGATTTTCTGATGGAGCACTTTGACAGCGATCACAGACTTGTGGCTTGGTAGAGCTGATGTAATTATGGTTATTTGATGTCAGCACCGTACTAAACAGTTCCCTTATTTAAGCTTACAATAACAGAATCCGCCCATTTCTTTGTCAACACTATTGGGAAAGTCTAATTAAAACCGCAGTAGATGAAATAGATGAATGAAGAAAATCACCTAGAACTAGAAGATACTACTGTTAAGTGCCACAGTGTATACATTTTCTCCTTTGTAAATTTACAGCGCAAGTCAACATGTTTTGAATGGTGTTAAAAAAAAATGTTTCCAGTATGTTCCAATAATGTTAATTAAACTACAAATGCATTATAATTACCAGCATGTTATCATAATATGTAAATGTAATTCATCATATAGGCCAGTATAGTTTTTGACTTGAAAATCATCTGATGGCCAGAACCTCTTCTTATACCAAACACAGCATATGGAGAAAAACACAGTTCTTCCCAGCAGATTCACCCCAACTCTAATCTTCTGAGTCCCATGAGATGATGGTCCCCTGTGGAGGAACCTCACAAGACCCTCTGATATCACTGACTGCAAGGTCTGTGGAGTTATGTATTCGATGCCCTCCTCCCCAGAGGATTACAGCAATTCACTGTACCAGTGTGTATGTCAATTCATGTCTTGGGGTATTGACACATAGCTACTGCACTGCTACTGCATGGTGCCGACTGCATCCATCAATACTTTGAGAATATATTGTATGGGCAAAGCGTCACATAACACAGCATTTCAATACCGAGGAGGAAATTCACAGAGGTGAGTTGTATACAGTATGTTATGAATTTAGCATATAAAAGTGCAGCGGAAGTTGTGCTAAGAAGCCTGCCTGCTGTGAATACACAAGCTGCTACGACAACACCCAAATGCAAATGTTTTCAACAAAGGACTTATACAGAGACAGCTCCATGCAGCCGGTATGCTTTCCTTTTTCCAAACAGCATCCAGTATCTCCCTGGTTGGAAATGTATTAGCTAATTACACGGTCGCCGTCCGATATATGCAGAATATATTGGAATACGATGCAGTAGCCCGCCTAGACAGCAAGCTGGCTGGTTGCATGGGTGATTAACATTTAACGTTAATGGTAGGCTTATGTTCAGGGCAACTGCACTGGGTTTAAGTAATGATAATAGTAGACTTGGCCACACCACATCTGTAATAATGTTGTCTGCAAAGCGTGATGTGATGATTGTGAAATTGCTACTCTCTGCACCGTTTACCGAACAGTCAAACAAGCAGTTTTACTGTCAAGCAACCCGGTCACAAAGGCATACACAATGACACACATTAGAGAGGCCGAGACACACACTGGCATACATGCATACGGAGTTACAAGGAAATGGAATTAAATGTGCCTCTCAATGAATGAATGAAAAATGGGTTTCAATGATGTGACACAACAACAAACATTGAGAAAAGGGGGGATTTATTATTTCCCAGAAATGTAAAATGAGAGAAATGTGCATGATGCTTTTATAGTTTTAGGACAATGCTGAATTCATCGGACATGGTCTTCATTTATTAAGCTGTGTTTACTGAGACGATGAAACAACATCATCAATCATTCTTAAAGACTAGCGCTCCGATGGGGAGAATTAGAATGCATTACAGATGTCACGCATCATCAAGCTAAACATCTCATTTCCACCTCGCTGTGCGCCGTGTCTGCTCTGTGTCTGGGACTCGGATCTTTCTCTGGCTGTGGAGCATTTGCGTGCGTGCGTGTGTGTGTGTGTGTGTGTGTGTGTGTTTGTGTGTGTTTTTACGGTTAAGTGCTCTTGTGGCCATTCTCCCCGGGGCGAGGTATCCATCACCGTCCAAGCAGTTTTTGACTGGGCACAGCTTAGGCCCTCGAGCCAGCTCTGGTCCCCTGAATGTCTCCCTGGGGTCCCACGGTGTCAAGGGATACCACCTGCACCAAACACACACACACACGCACACACACACACGCACATACACACTAATACAAATCACTGTGACCCTAACACTCCTCTAATGCCCTCATTAGGTGATTAGTCGCAGAGGCGGGACTAAACTAACATTGCCCACTTCCAAATACCCAGCTTTGCCCCCGGAGGATAGCAGTGGAGACAGGTGGACTCAGGTGTGGCTCAAATACATGGAGACAGACAAAAGGGTGACAATGTATATATTTTACTCACCCTCTTAAAGTGTTTTTTTTGTATTGTTGTCAACTGGGATGCGTGAAATGAGGCCAGCTGTCTACTACTACCTTGTTTTTTACTCAAGCACATAGGAACAGCCATTGCACATGGAGAAATGTCCTTCCACTGAAAATTGTTAGAGAAAAATAAACTTAATTGCCTTTTTGCTGTGTTCAAATAACTTCATCTGATAAAAGACTTTTCGGACAATTAGTGTTACAGCGAAACAGTAGCATGGACAAACAGCTTGACAGCTTTTTTTCTTTAGTTCTAGATTGAGAATACTTTTAATACTTTTTTTTTAATTTACCATTAGTGTTGGGTGGGAGTGGGTTGACTGTCCTTATCATTCTATATTTCATCCAACACTCCACCAGAGCAGTGGGTCACTAACAACAGTGAGCAGAGAGAAACCACGAGCTCCTCTCCAGGAATATTAAAGTCAGTGGCTTTGGTGTCGTAATTAACTATAAAATATTGATGCCTATAACTTCTTCTGTGGTCCCTGTGAGCAAGCCTTTAAGACACACTGGGTATAGAGGAAATGTATGCGTCTGCGAGCTCACGAACCTGAGTCACCAATGAATAATTGACAGCAACATAATTAGCTTGGTGCTCTATTGTGTTAGCAGGTTTCCCACACATCCTCCAAGCATGTTCTGCAATGAAGAAAAATGTCAAACACAGGCATAGCGAGATCTCGCAAGATGTATAATTGAAATGTATTAGAAAAATGCTTCTTGGACCGTGTATTGCGTGTTCAGTTAACAAATACTCTGATAAAATAATTATGATGAAATGTAGGTATGGTTGTTTTTTTTCAAACCATATCCTTAAGCACAGCAGGGAGAACCATCTGTACAAGTGAGTGAAACAGATGTATCAGCTCGTTCATCTGGACAGACAGACTTCTACCTTCAGATGCTGCTGTGACTCACAGAAACCTTACAGAGTGGAACACACACCTTCTTCACCACGATGTGGAAGTCAAATCAACACGATTTGCTCCTAGAACAGGAGTGGAGAGACAAGGACGTATATGTAGTATAAAGTACTGCAAAGTGCATAAATGCAGATCTCATTTATTGCAAATTAGTGATTATTGTTAAGGTTGCAGCAAAAACGCACACATTGCATTTCAAGTGTTGTTGTGTTTGATTAATCTTCAGTCCCAGCTCGGCTGCCCTACAACCAATTTGAAAGGTTTGCATAGACATTTATTCAAAACAAATGCTGACCAACATGTTGTGTCATGTTAGGCCGATTGGTTTCTTGTTTGTTGAAAGGGACGTAAATGTGCATTACTCACTGTTGGTGGCAAAGATTTAAGTAATTTTACAAACCATTATATCCAATACATGTTAGCTCAATGTTTCAAAATGCATCTTTGAACAAGGTGACTGCAACCCCTCCTTATATTGTATACTTTTACAACCAAACAGGCCTCAGTCAGACCCTCTCTCCTATACAGTGGAGAAGGAACAGACTGTGTAATGGTTCAAACAGCAACAATACTGCCCCCCCAATACCAACACACACACACACACACACACACACACACACACACACTCTCTCTCTTTCTCTTCCCCTCTCGTGTCGACTAAATGTCAGTTCTACTGACATACAGCCTTGTTTGCAGCCAATGATTACCTCATAGCTAATTAATCCTGATTCAATCAATGTGAACTATTCAGATAGTGTGTGAGTGTGTGCGCGCGCGTGTGCGCACGCGCGTGTGTGCGTGTGTGTGTGTAAGAGAGTCGGAGTGATCAGGAGGGAGGACCGGTAGGTTAGATGATGATGGATGGCCCTCAGTGAGAGGCCTGTTCTAATCAGCGGGACCTTTTCCCCGCGGTAGAAGAGGTGGCAGTGGAGAGGACGAGGAGGGCTGATTGACGACAGAGGAGAGCGTGCCGGATTATGTGCATGTATTCGGTAGGTCCCTTGCGTTTTACAAGAGTCTATAGAGCATGTCTCTTACTGAAGTAGGGGTGTAAGAAAAGTATTGATACACTAGTTTTATAATACCGTTTTGATTCTCAAAAACACTATTGGTGTTAATACATAGTTTCCATGTGAAGATTGGTGGCAGACAGTGGCTGATTTGGTAAAGTGGTTTGATGTTGGACGCTAAAGGGGTCGTCATCACTGCAAATATTACTCTCACCGTTCTGATTGGATAAAAAAAAGTAAACTTTGTCAACTCAGATATTATGTTTGTTTTTTGTGTTTTATCACAATACATTGCCTTGCTTACACTGTTGCAATATATTGTATCGTAAGCCCTGTATACTGATACGTATTGTATTGTCAAATTATTGCCAATTCACAACCCGAAACAAAAAAAACTAAAAACTGCGGAAAAGCAGAACAAAAGGTTAGAAAGAGATGAATTAACTGCAGTAAACATACACATAGATACAAGAGAAGATTACATCGATGTTCACTTTTTACTGTCAAAATGAGCCTGTTGCTAAAGGAAAGGATAGAAACAAGAGCAATACACAATAAAGGAACATATTTACAAAGCGCACCGGCTACTGAATGATGCACGACGAGGGTACAGCTTGTTATCCCTATACGTCCTCATTCTACGAGTACCACAGAGATAGTGTTACTTTAGCATGCATACTAAAGACAAGCCATGTCTAATAGCTGCTCTTTTTATAGTCTCCCCTCTGCACCGCGCCAAACCACAAGAGGTCTTGGCACACATCGTATATCAAACAACCAAGGCCAGGAGATTTAAGGGAAGAAAACATGTTTGTTGTCTCCCTTCCTCTGTTCATTAGCAGCACTCGAGGAATCGTCCCCAGGTAGCCTCTTTCTGCTTGTTTTCTGGAGTGACTTTAGAGAAGTTCTACCAATGGCATGTTTAAAAGATCATTTGTAGATACTCAACACAAACAAACCAGCCTCATTTAAAATGTTAAGGCATAGTTCATTTGTGGGGCTTGTTTGCATTTGAGTAAACATGGCGGCGTAAACATGTTATAAATATATGAGTATTCTTATTAATCTGTGATTTTCAAAGATAATTCAAAGTAATTAGTTAACACACATTAATAAGTGAGGAAAAAGCTGTCGCCTTGCCTCTTTTCAGATGACATCGAAGCATGACATTAAATATATATATATATATACATATGAAATGTTACTGAGCGATGCATCCCTTGAATTTGAAATATGTATCATTTATCATGGTGGCAACAGCAAAACGTTGCTAGGAAGAATGATAACCTGTAAACACAGTTTCAATTAAAATTGCTTTTTGTAGAGTTTAATGCATTGTGTGATCGTGCACACTATGTCAGAGAAATAAACTTCTCATATATGAAGAAGAAATTTAACACCCAGACGGCCTTTAATCGACAGCATGTAATTTATTTCGGTTTCCGCCGATCGAGACTTTGCTTTGACTCTCAACACTGAATACATGACTCAGTGTGACTTCTCTTTCTCTCCATCGAACACCACTGAGGTCATCTGCTTGATGCATGATGACACACAGGGCAACAGGCCCAGAGTTTCAGGGACCCCAAAAAAATAATGCTTTTGTGAAATTGTGTGCATATGTGTTAATGTGTCACAAAACCGTGCGCTTGTTGAACTTGAGCGTAGTATTAGTTGGATCAAAGGCAGCGACACACTGCCAATGAGCATCAGACTGTTGCAACTCCTGCAGTCATTAGGTAAGAGAAGAAGAACAATGATGTTTTTCAACGCCCGGCCCGCTCCCTATGGAGCAGGAGCTGTGGGTGGCTGATTGAACGCACACACACACGCACGCACGCGCAAACACACACACACACACACACTTATAATTACGCGTCCAGGCAGGCACCCATGCAAACGCAAAACACAGATCTCCACCCACTTGCAGCCAGTCACACATGTGCGAGGCTGTGAGCACACTAAAAACATCCACAGGCGCAGAGCGAGCGCTGCACAGGTGGTGCCTCGTATGAGGTCTGCACTCCACATCAAAAGGACACCTCTGACATCTCAGATTGCTCACAAATGATGATGCACAGAGATCTTTTGCCACTACAAAGGCAGAACAAAAGAACTGACATGAAAGAGAAGTCAATAAACATAAGGCGTTTAATAAAACATTTTTTTTTTCCTGCTGAATTCACTACAAAGGTTTTCGCAGGTTTTTTTTTTTTTTTTTTTTTTCCTTCTCTCACACGACACAACAAAAAGAAAAATGGAGAATTGTTGAGTCACATGATTGACTTAGAAGAGTGGTAACAATCCAGTAATTTTCGGTCCGGATGGGCCCGCCCTGGTTAGAACGCGAAAAATGTGAAAGCAACCGAAGGCAACACTGTGGTGCGCATCTAGGAGTTTAGTTGGGAACATGAACACACATCCCACATAGGGTGAACTCCAAGACTATCTCTTGTCGTTGACCCACAAGTTTGCTCAATTGTTTGCTCTCACCGACACATAGAGAAAAAGTCCCCTGTCGCAACGACAAGCTGTGCACACACACACACAGACACACACACACATACGTACACACACACATATACGCCTGATATCGAATATGACCGGCATCAAAGTATTCTGCACACAGCCTCACAGAGCTGCTGTGCTGGAAAACACACAATTGCAGCACTGAGAGCACGTGCCCAGTGCAGGGGCGGCCCCGAGTAGGAGCGCCGGGCTTACAGATGTTCAGTGTCCCACAGCAGTTGTTGGAGCTCCAGTGAAGTGTCAGCCCGGGAGGACAGAGAGCCGAGGCACAGCGGCGTAGAAACAGAATGGAACATGAGGTCACACTCAAAGCCTCGCAGCCCACTGCTCCTCAAAGTGCTGGCTCTGCCGACAGCCGGTAAAACTTCAAGTCAACACGAGCGAGGATGGGGGACTAGATGACGACTAATCTGAATTTCATCATTTCCCAGTATTGGCCTGTTTTTGCAGTGATGTTTTCCTCCCCGGCGATGTTCAATAAGCCAAGACTAAAAGGGGGGGGGGTCAGAGTAGATGCTGGAACATTATCAATATGGGGAAATATAACAGAGTTGTTGAAATGTAAAACCTTTTTGTTCTTCTTCTTCTTCAATGCCGTTGAGAAAAAACAACAACATGAATTATACAGCACTATAAGTTTCAGCTCGGCTAGTTTGTAAGCAGCAAACATTTTAAAATGACTAATTATCCCTGATACGGCTGACATGTACAAAGTATTCTTGCTGATAAACTTTACACAGTATTGCAAGTATTTTAAATCTGAACAAACAACTAAAGACAACAGGGACTGGCAGTGTTTGTGCTGCAGTAACATGTTCAGCTTATAATACAAAAAAAGAACATAAATTGACCAACCTTTTAATATCTTGGCCAACAATGTATTGTAGGTGTAGTGCAGAACAGAAATCCTGTGATAGCTACTTTTGTGCCTCATGAATAAAAAGGACATCTTATACGCCCACTGTAAATCTCTACAAACACTGAGGTTTGTTTAAGAGTTGAGTGACAGCAGAATTGCTCCTAAGTTAAGGGGCGGGGGCAAGTTGTATAAATGGTAGTTAACATTAACTCATTGCTTTTCCAGGTGGTCTGTGCCGAGTGGATAATGGCTCCGGTCACCAGTCAATCTCCTCTATATTTCGTCCCTCTGATGTGGCACTGTAAAAGGCCTCGTGGCGTTCAGGCACCTCTCAAGACTTTTTCCGGTTGGAGAGAGACCCCTTGCATCGCTGTGTCAAAGTCTCCGCATGCTGGTTTTGGCCTCAGACGCCCGACCCCGACTGCACCAAGCATCCTGCAGAGAGACCCAGATGAAACCAACTGGTGATTTCCTCTGCGTTTCAACACGCTGTGTACTATTTCAAACGGTTGATGCAATTTCATTCAAAAGTTTGCTTGATGCAGTTATTTTAGATGTTTAAAACGACGACGCCTGTTTTTCTTTTTTTTCCCCCTCATTTCAAAAGATCCATCGGGAGGGGGTTGGGGGGGCTCGGACCTTTTCATGTTTGTGTGTGCGTATCAGTGGCCGTGTGAGCGTTGTGTTTGTCTGTGCGTACATGCTCGTGTGCATGTCGGTGTGTGCTCAGGCCGACCGAGGGATCACACGCACACGGTGGTGTAACATGAATATTCTACTTTGCGTCTGGCTGCTGTGGTCTCCCGCGGTATGGGGAGCCGTGTAGCTGGAGGTGGGGGTGGTAGCCGGGCATGCAGGGGTACACTCTCTAATGGGCTACCCAGGGACCTGACGCCAATCTCAGGAGACACATGGGCTCCATACATCCTGGTCTGTAGCCTTTGTCAAAATGCACTCTTCCTCAGATATTCCTTTTCAAATCTATTAACTCCAAACTCAAATCTACACCCAATTAGGCTAAGCAGGCCAACTTCATAGGAACCCTGTGAGACACGTGGCACGAGAAAGTTCTGATGCCGAGTGTGCATGGCCGAGCGTGTGTTTGATTACTATTAGGGAATTACAGTGTGAGTGACATCGTAATGACAGAGTATCTGCTCATCCGGATTGCATCGTTGTTTTACGGGGAGAAATATTTAAGAAATGCGTGTTCATATTGTTTCAACTAAACTTTGAACAAGAGCCTGTATTTTTCTGTAAATCCTTCCAATAGCAAAAGTGGGGACGTGTCGATACATTTCCCTGTTGTACGACGGTGCGGAGACACTTGACAATGACATAGAACGATGAGATCCATGCTGTAATTACAACGATTAATGTGTGTGTGTGTGTGTGTGTGTTAAGTCTCTCGATCTTCTCTGCGTGCTGTTGTTTGTGTGCATGTCTGCGAGTGTATTGAAGTGATCTCGCACATTTGTAGCTCCACCGGCATTTGCGTGCGAGTCTGTGTGTGAGCTTCACCTGTCTCCATGACCACCGTGGAAAGCCGTGTGCCTCCTGCCCCCTTTAATCAGAGTCACACAATGGTGAGGCTAAAGCCGCCTTATCTCGACACAATCAGATTAGAGAGGATTGCTGCTCCGCTAAGCACCACAAAGCACCCCACCCACCCCTCACCCACCTCCATTTACCCCACCCGGATCAAGATGATTTGATTAATAATTTGTGATCATATTATCCTTTAAGAAGCATAAATTGTTTTATTTTTATTTATTTATTTTCCATTTGTTTCTATTTTTTTCCTCACAGTTCCTACGGCTAAACAGAGATTGAAAGATTATCTTCCCCACCTGAGCAAGTGCCCCTCCCCCCCCCTCCACCACCACCACCACCACCACACGCACACTCTTTCTCCCTCAATTCATTTCTCCTCTCCTTACTGGAGATGGCTTGCTGTTAGTTCCGCCGGTGACCAGATGGGGGTGCCATGACTGCTGCACACAGTGGGGGCTTCCTCCACACCTAATCTCATCAAAATAAACATGCCAGCAGTTGTCAGCTTCTCCAGCAGCAAGAGGCAGGGAGGGAGGGTGCTATAGAAACAGGTCAGGCTAATCATGCATATAATTGCATTTTGACATTTTGGGCTACTGGGACCAGACCTTTGGATATCAGGTTATCCTCGAAGCACTTAAGTGATTAACAAATGAAAATGCAGCTCTGAAACTTAATTAGATATTATGTCTCGTCCATGCCTGCGGGGTGGTTTTTTTCTTCTTCATGGTAGCTGTTTTCAGTGGGTGGGTTGGGGATGTATTGTATTTCGTTAAATCAGGAAACATAAATGTGGTATGAAAAAACAACATATTTGAAACAGTGTGCAAATATTTTCTTTCAAAGATGTAACCCTTTCATTTTGGAAACATTTAGTTAGTAAACCACTTCCTTAATATAAGTTGCAGTGAGTGATTAAAGTGTTTAAGGTCCCTACACTGTATGAATGACCCGGGCCACAATCCTAATTAAATGGCAAGGAAGTTAGAGCACTTCATCATTAGCTTGCTTCAGCTTTCTTGTTTTCCATACAAAAAGAATAATCAACCATCCTGTGTGGCACAGTTAACATTTATCCTCCATTTTCATCAAAAAGATGCTTTTGGCAGCTCTCTCTCTCTCTCTCTCTCTCTCTCTCTCTCTCTCTCTCTCTCTCTCTCTCTCTCTCTCTCTCTCTCTCTCTCTCTCTCTCTCTCTCTCTCTCTCCTTCCTTCCCTCCCTCTCGCTCTCTCTCACTCTTTCCTTCTGTCAGTTGTTCACATTAGACAGATGTGAACAGCTGTGGATTATCACCACATTCTGCAAAAACTTCTTTCAGCCACAAAGTTAATAAAGCTCAAATTGCTCAGCTGGCCTGCAGATATGTGTTTCACTTATTAATAAACAGCATCAGCTAAACAGGATTAGAGTATTCCAGGACAGACTCATTTGAAAAAAAGAAGGCGTTACTGCTGACATTGTGTAAAATGATCCGGCTCGCCTGTTCTTCTCCTCCTCTTAAGTATATCATATCACTACTTTCCAAGTGTGTTTCATTTCAATGTAAGTTTGTTTATACATACACTATGAATCACACATTGATGTTGTGCTATATTAATACCTGTTTTTATTATTGAATGTGGGACTAAATTCGAATCCTACACAAATGTGTGTCTTCTAATTGTTTTATGCAAACCACAATGACCTCCTGATGACCTCCATGAAAGCAAAAGAACGTTTGAGAAGAGCTTCCTCGTGTTGTGTCCCCTCCCCTGCTGATCATAAGGACATTGGACTGTGATGGCAGTAGATTAATAGGGTGTTCCCTATATGACTTAGGAGGAGTTCTCACTGGCCACTACCTGATTCTTTGCCCACCACTCATCTTACCCCCACGTTGGAACACGATTAACTACTTTTCCACTTTACTAATTCATGGGCCAACTTAAGCCTCTGAACACTGAGGGCACAATCCATCTCCTTATCTTCCTTCATCACTCTCCAGTCTATCTGCGCCGCTATTGTCCCTGCAAAGTACAGATCCACTCCATCCGATTGTCCTGATTCCTTGTCCTGCTTCTGCTCCAGCAGACTTGGTAACCCATCACCGTGTGGTTCACTCGTCCATCCATAACAATGAATCCCACTGCAATGCTGTACCTGGAGACCATCTAGCCTGCCTGACCTTTTGTAGCTCACATCTAAAATAGCATTTTTCTTGGGAAGGGGAACAAAGAAATGAAGATGTTTTTTTTGTGTGTTTTTTTTCAATTTGTTGTATGACTTAAGTGACATGAGAAAGAACATAAGTCATGCAATTGTTCCACAGTGTGAGCCCTGTGCTTTAGCTTATCAATGGAATACGTTTAATTTACCGTTGCATATAGCATAAAGCTGCAGTGTGCCTATGGCCAATCACAGCATGAAGGAGTCCTAGTGAGGCTTCTCCTCTCGGAAGACCACTGGGACTAAAGGATGAGATATAAGTGGCAACTAGATATGCGTGCTTAGCCCTTGAAGTGAATTACCATTTAATGAAGCAGTTGGATTTATTTATTGATAAAAAAACATAGAGTACAGTGTATAACAAGATAATCAGTGTTGTCACGGGCTGAACAGCATGGGAATGACTTTTGAAAAATGACTGCATCATCATTGGAGGAAGTATTTTCAATTGGATTCAAGAGCCCCTTCTCAGTGACCAACATTCAAGACAACAATCAAGAATATTGCTGACGTCATTTTGGTTTACGTGCTATTGCTCTCATGTGAACAAGAAATTAGAAGAGTAGCCCTCAAATGACGACAACCGGGCTTTTACTCACTTTGTCAAACCCTCGTCATTGTAAGAATATGCCAGTGACAAATTGCTTACATCATCACACTGATGAGCTAAATAAGCGCATGACAACAGATCCAAACAAGGTAATTTGTTTGGAACTGAGCTGCATTACACGTTGGCTGTATCCCTTAGTTTTTATGGAAAGAAATCATGCTCACTGTGTCTTGCTGTCTATCTGAAAAGTGCACTCTAATTTTTTTTTAAATGACTATATATATTCTTGCAGAATGCTATTTGTTAACGAAACTCAATACATCATACTAAATAAAAAAATACAAAAAGAAGAAAAATACACAAAGTGCAGATAGGAGGGTTTGCACTTTGGACATCAATATGCTGCAGTTATAATGGAGGGCAGAGTGATGTTCATGAATGAGAGTTACATATCATTTTAAGACGGGTCATTAAAGGACAAGCACTTCAACGCGGAACACATTCAGTAGTGTTGACTGCGATGTGCTGAGGCTGTCAGCGCCCTACACCCTATCCCATTCAGAGCTCGTCATCAGCACAAAGACTGTGATGAAGACATGGCTCCCTTCAGACGTCATGGACCACGTCTGTGTTTGTGCCTCTGCTTCATGGGACAACAAGAGCCGTCAGTCAAAAGGGAGAGGCGGGGAGAGGGACGGATGCTCGGGGGGGTTGAGAATGTGGGAGGGTGGACTGGGAAAGACTGGGCCTCAGCTGTCAGCTCTGTGCACTCACATATGGTTCAATGTCCTAGTAGCACTATGTTAAATGACAAAGATGCCCTCCCTCTACATCATCATAGGTAGACACACCTTTACAGACACCTCCGTCTGTCTGTCTGTCTGTCTGTCTGTTTGTAGATGCACACACACGGACCTGCGTGCACATTTTAACATATGCACAACTCCACCACACAACCATATATAGACACAAGTATGCACACACACACAAACATCTACAAAGCACAGTCACAGGCAGACATACACATCTCCTGCATTTTGCATAGGTGACACTTTTCATTATTCAAAGCTTCTTTCTGGGGATGTGGTGTGCACATCGAGAGGCGACATGCACTCTCTCCAAACAAGGTACACCTTAATTATGCATGCTCAGACTACTGCTATTGCATTTTAGTGTGTGTGTGTGTGTGGGTGTGTGTGTGTGTGTGTGTGTGTGTGTGTGTATTCGGACTACTGTTTAATGCTCACTTGCTTAATTGTAGGTGTTTATATTTGGGACATCTGCAACGTTTCCTGTGTGTCAGCATCTGCAGTATACCTCTGTGTGTCTTCCTATGTGTCTGAATGTAGAGTTGGCAAATCTCTGCGTACAGCGTCAACTTCTTCATGTATGTCCTTGCAGGTCCACAAGTGCAAACGTACATCTGTGACAGATCTTGTGTTCAAATCATACATATCGGTCAACAAGCCACGATAACTTCGAAGCAGTCCATTCGATCGTGGAACAGTATGGCCCCGTGTGCAAAAAACAGCCGGAGAAAGCCATCCTACGTTAGCTAAGCTGATTCAGTGTGAACAGACGAGATGCAGTGTGTCATATAGGGCTCCCACCTGACCCGCCCTTCTTCAGAAACATCTTCCGCCCTCGACAAAACATATTTGTATTGTTGTTGTTGTGTGCTTAGTCTCTTTATCCGCCTGACAGGCTTTTCAAACTTGCACGTCTCTCCCTGAAGAGGCAGCTGTAATGAAACAATTCAAAAGATGGCGGTTTCTGTCGTTCACTCAGCGTTACAGCTCACTGTGAAATACCCAAGTAGGCTTTCATTTAGGCGATTACACCAGATTAAAATTTCCACTAATGTTGGTGAGCGTACGTTCCTTTAGAGGGAGCCTCCGCTTTGAGTGTCGACACAACGACGCATTAGAACAGTGAGCATCACATTAACCAGCAGCACTGGCAGCTCAGAGGTGCAGCAAGACAGGGATTTTCAGCTTGATTGGGTTTTCATATTGGAGTAAAGGGATGAATTATTTATTTTCCAAGTTGAATGTGTGTGTGCGTGTGTGTGTTTGTGATGGATGAAAAAGCCAAGCCAAGGTAAATACTTTAAAACATTCTACCTTTCTCTTGATGCAGAAAAACAACAAGCTTCAGGGTCAGAGTGCAACATTCCCAAAAGTGAAATTCCAGCAATTATTCACGGGAGATCCACAGCGGGTGCTCAGGGCAACATGTCCGCACCCTTGAGTGGGCAGAGGAGACTGACAGCCCCATTATAAAACGGCCCGCGTGACAGATAAATATTTCAGACACAAATAAATAAAGGATGCTCGGCGTTTTCCCTCTGAATGACTTTTCACAGTCGAATGCCCACGGCCGCTTGCCCCGGGATCTCCTGACGGCCCCCTTCACCCTTCCCTCACTAGCACCCCGCCACCCATTCCACCTCAGGCCCTGTGCGACACCCGAAAACAGGCCACCCCCGCTCCACCCCACACGACCACCCTCCTCCTTTCCGTGCACGCATCCCCTGGGCCGACCGCCGCTGGCGGCAGCATGCAGGTTAGGGCGCTGCTCCTCCATTTCTGGGTACAAAGAAGCAATTAATCTACGTGTCTGAGACAGGGTGTCTAGAAGGCCCTCCTTTTGTGTTTGTGGATCACTCTGTTGAGCAAACTCAGTGAGCGAGGAGCCATTGTTGCCCAGTAATTACTGTAATGTGTACAATACATGTTGAATTGTAATGACGTTGTACTTTATTGTTTGTTTGCTTTCTTTTTTTTGGTCAATGTTACCGATGCAGAGATTACAAATGGGTTGAGCCGAAGGTTCTCGTGGGATATGTTAAAAAATAATAGATTTAATTTAATAGTACATTAAGTGCTTTAAATGTCTGTCGCTGTAATAGGCATGGCTAAGCAGCTGCTCTGCCCTTCCCAATACTTTCTTATGGATTACCTCGCTCCAC
Source organism: Clinocottus analis (assembly GCF_023055335.1). Lineage (NCBI taxonomy): Eukaryota > Metazoa > Chordata > Actinopteri > Perciformes > Cottidae > Clinocottus > Clinocottus analis. The sequence continues at coordinate 19,404,774 of NW_027175820.1, read as the reverse complement.
TTTATTAGGGCGGCGTGCTATCCCAAAGGAGGACAGAGTGATCATCATTTAATTAAGGGGAAATTATGAGATATTCCTGTGGTTACGATCTAATAGAGGCTAGATGGGAATCTTGCAGTTAACCCTTTCTTCGACTCCAAGCAAAGAGATGGAGAAAGATTCAAAGAGAGAGACTGGCAAAGTAGGAGAGAGATAGTTTACCAACAGTATCAGTTCTTCCCTCTCAGGGATACAGTGGGAAATCACAGTAAGTGACGGGAAGTCTCATATCAGCGTCCTCAAAAACAAAGAAGTGTATCCTTTGTGAAAGCTACATTTCACTCTGCCATGAGGAGCGCTGATGATGATTTCAAAAATGGAAGCCATATACTGTATGAAAACATGAACACATGTGTACCTGAAGTATCAGACAAGTATCTGGCTAGAATGCAATCCCACAGACAGGATGGTTGAATTGGACTCGTCCATACGTTTCTACTGTGTGTAGTTTGGATGACTTTTTTTATTTTTTTATTTGACGGCCTGCTGCGCGGCACAGGGAAACCAACTCTTTTATCAATGGGACTATTACACCAGACAAGCTGAAATCTTGAGAACACAAGGTCTTTCTGAGTGTCTTTTTGTCTGTTTCTACATCTTTCACATTCCCCCTCTCCATCTTTCCCCATATTTCTCTTCTACGGTCTTCCAACCAAAGATCATGTTGAGCAGTGTTAGCATTGAGATAAAAAGAACGCTAAAATATTAATGGAGACGTGCTTTGTTCTGGCGAGGCACAGAGACGTAGATCTACTGACTGGTGGAAACCAGGTCTGATTCATTAGCTGGGGTGTCTGTGTGAGGAGGTCCACAGAGGGCTGCCACATCCGCTGAGAATGCTGGGTAGTACCCCCCGAACATCCCCCCCAACACACACACACACACCTGCCTACCCCTTCCAATCAAGCCCTCCCGTACACTCCTGCTGTCTCTCTCCTCCTTCCCCTTCATTCTCTCCATCATTATCCCCCACCTCCATATTCTCTCTGCGATTCTTTAACCTCAAATTCTCATAACCTCGCTTTGCCGCCTTGTAAATTTTCCCTCATATTATCCTCTCCTCCTCCTTCTCCTTCTTCTCTATCGTGATAAGGTTCCATTTACCTCCCCCCACCAACCCAACCCCTTTGGATGCCTGTTGTTTGTTCTTTCTAATGCCTCTCCAGAAGTGCAAGTGAAAGAAGCTCATGTCTCCCAGCTCCACTCGACACTAGATTTTGGGGTAAACAAGCCAGAGACCTAAGAGCTAGGATCTGGTGCTACACTTTACACTTTACCCTCAGTGACTGCCTTTGAGAGGTAAAGCGCCCCGTATCCACACACATGTTTGAATTATGCCGAGCTGCGCCGGCGAAGACTGTACCACAGGGAGAGTCCAGCTTCTTCCCTTCTCTCTTTTTCCTCTCATCTTTCACTCTACCTCACTTTCCCCTTTCCCTGTGAGACAGAGATGATCAAACCATACTGAGTGGACACAGTCCCTCCACAAACTGGGAAGGGAAAACCTAGAGAGAGTAACAGAAAGAGATGGAAATTGTAGACTCCTTCCAAAACTCCTTTCTTCCACAATGCCTTAAAAAAGATGAGCTGCTTCCCCAATGAATAGGGAACAGCTCATTGGGATCGTCTCGGAACAAGATTGAGGATTTCTGGGATGTGTTTTATCTTTTTATGCTCTCATTGAAAGAAAAAAATCAATATAGCAACACAAGGAAAAAAAAAGATGAGAGATAACAATGAGGCTGGATAAAGTAAAGTTTTCACAGATGTCTTGATACGAGAAGTACTACAGTTGTGACTATGTTTCAGTATTAAAACTTATTAACTTGGGTTTCTGTGGAGCAAAACTCTCGAACCACAGCAACTTACCAAAACATTACACTGAAATCACTGCATGGCAACTTCTCCATTAATAGGTCGGAATTCAGAACAGATGAACACGAGCCGTAATGTCTGTTGTGGTTTATACGTATCTATTGTGGTTTGTCGGAACGAAGATCTTTTCTTGTTCAAATGGCTCGTAGTAGTCCAGTGGGAAGTTGGGGAAATGTGGGGACACTTGTTCTACTTGTTCTTTGTGTAAACAAGACTTGACAACCATACCTGACGCAAGAGAGGGGAAATGCACTCTACAGAAACCCAACAACGGAGATGCTTTATCGCCTGAAATAAACAGTTATGAGCACACTCGTGTAAGTCGTGTTTGACATCCTCCTCACGGCCACTGTTATGCAAGGTTTATGCTCTGTTATGGTCTACGGTTTTATAATAAGTTATCTTGATGTAGTTCTTTATGTTTTTGCTATAGCATATAGTATATTATGTTTTAAATCATGTTTAAACACACAATTAGTTGGATTACACACACAATCTTGCATTTTACACATTTACCTTCTGACACACGCAAAGTTTGCGGTCTCTCTCTCGCTCTCTCTTTCTCTCTCACATACACACACACACACACACTCTCTCTCAAACACACACACTCACACACACACACAAGCACCCTAGAAAGCAAACAATCGCACAGATGAGTCACAACAAGCTCAAAATCCCTTTATTACCTCTCGTTGTGGAGAGGACGCAGAAGTGGCCCGCCAAGTGCACCCCTCTCTCTGTATATAAACCCTTAAAGCCCATTCCAACCAATGAAAGGCCAGCGCAATCTGTAAGCAACCCTGTTCCCATATGGGCCAGCCTGCCATGGGCCTCGTTTGCCTTTGTCCTGTGGCTCTCTGAGGGCCAAGCCCCACACGCCCCAGCCTAGCTCCAGGCATTTATTAAATATGCACCTTCCAGTTGCTGTGAAGAAAGATCCCAACCAGCTAATCTCATCACAGGCTGGGGACCCTCCACATATGTAAATCTACATCTGTTCCCCTTCAAAGAGAGAGATTCTCCAGGATTATCCCGCACACAGACCCAGACGCATACACAAATGCAAGACATGCACTATTGCACGCACACACAAACACACATAAGTACTCTCCCACATGGCCGCTGCCAATCAAGAAGTCCTCCCCCCCCCCCAACCTCTGCCACATGTACTTGTCTGCAATCCCCAGACTCCCCACATACCCTCCTTTCTCAATTAGCTTGATGACAAGCAATGGCCAAGAAATTGCTCTTTTTGTCATTGCTTTGTATTTTCTTTGGTTGGAAGTGACAAGGCAAGGCCTTACAAAACCTGCCCCTCAACTAAAGGCTACGGTTGGCATTGGGCTGCTGGGGCTGGGCCAGGGCCCATAAAGAGTGGCGCCAGAGGGCCAGGAAGCTGGCACCATACCGAGAGAAACATCCTATAGCGCCCAGGGATATCATTATACATCCCTGCAACACAGGATTAGCTTTCTCCCTGGCTGAGAGCTGCCATAAGACTGTCTATGAGGGAGACAGCTTCATCAAACATCAATGACTGACTGTCAGATGACAGTAGAAGCAACTAAATGTAGATGTACTCCAATCCAACACAAACGGTATGCATGTTCAAATTATTAACACAATTCAACCAATAATGAATGTAATAGTGAGTAAATTAGGATTTTTAGTTCATGTTTGGGACCGCCAGGAACAGAGATTACATTTTTGTGTATATCTATACACAACAATGTAATCTCTGTCCCTGGCAATCCCAAACAATAAAAAATCCTTGTTACATGAAACAAAACTAGATTCAGAATTTCAATTTAAAATAAATGCTAACAATCACAGATTAAGGGAAACAAAAGTTTTTCATTTCTATTTTGTATCCTCTGATTCTCTATTGACTCTATGTATGTATTCTGTTTCCAAACGAGGGTGTATACAGAACATTATGTTATATTTTGTGTTAGTTCAAAATGATGACTTGCATATTTTAGAAATAAGTCCAAGAGAGTGTGTATCTTTTGTAGGTAGTGTTTACCTACAAAATATATCATACAAATAAAACCTCAGCAGCAAAAAAAAACACATAAATAATTGTATAAACATGTTCTTCTCATAATTATCAACACAGTATTGAATTGCCGTATTTAAGAAGCACAGTGGTGCAATATGTAGGAGATGGAGCCCCACACACAAGTGTCAGAAAACATTGTTTTTAAGGCAGGATGTGCTCTTTCCAGAAGTGTTTGCATGAGCCATGATTGACTGCTGATAAAATATAGTTTAACACAAAACATTGGTACAGCAACAGATTGCATGGGTGAAGCTACCCATTTTATTAAATGTACAATTACATATATTTCTATGACTGAGCCTTGGTTTGCCTGGGGGGTGCAGAGAAGAGGAGGTGGAAGTTGTCCCTAATTCATCATTACTTGCAGTGCCACCGTATCAGTAGTCAAAAAGCATCAATCAATTTTGAGTGTTTGCTTAACCCCTGGTGAAACACTTCTCATCATGTCTGCATTTCAGCCATTACACAAGCTTGTGGTGACAGTAGCACTGACATGCGGTGCTTATACATGAATATTACTGGTGACAGATGCATATGTTAGCTTATTTTACTATTGTGGCAGAGTGTGGTAATGGACTTTGGGCACTCATAATGTAGTTTCATGGAATGTTGGCGGCATAGAGTAGGACTTAAGACGTACTCAAAATACAGTGCTGTCTCCATCACAGAGCTAGATATCTGTCACACACAACAATATACAGCTTTTGATGAATCACACAATTGCCTAAGCAAGCACACCTGTGTCAACAGCAGAAGTGAGAACAACAGTGGAATTTTGAGCAATGTTAGGAGTGCAATGATTGATTTTGATGTATGCCCCATCACCAATTCCAGCACTATTGCACAAATACAGTTTCAGCAAAATCAATCAGGCATGTGTTATTGAATTCACCTCGACCATGTTCACATGAGTTGGTATCGTATAATTAGATTTAAAAAAAGAAAAAGGCTCAAACACAAAGAAAGACCATCTGACACGACATAACAGCTACACCGAGAACGGTTGTTAAGACGTGTTCGATAGATCAGATTTGCATGTTTAATTAAGCTATCAGCTCAGTACAACAGAGACCCAAAACCTAAAGCCGCAGAGTCAACAGCCCCTGTAATAACACCTCCCTCCGGTCAGAAGGGCTGAGGAGAAGTGGAGGGAGGAGAGGAGGAGAGAGGAGAGGAGGCAGGCAAAAAGGGTGGGAGGCATGTGAGGGTTGGGGGGGGGGGTTCAGTCAGTCACTAATACACTGAAAGGGAAAGCGCAAAGCTTTTCATTAACACCCTGTGAAAGGCACATTCACACTCCAGCCCACTAATTAAGTCAGGCCTCACTCACTGGGGAGCACGAGTAAAGGGGAGAGAGGGAGAGAACCTCTTCTTTCCCTCTAGTAGAGTTGGGAAAAGAGCGAAAAATTAGAAGACACAAGGAGAAAATTGAAAGGAAGAAAGAGGCGAAAGTGAAGTGGCAAGAGAGAAGAGAGAAAGAGAGCGAGAGAGAGAGAAACACACACACACACACACACACAGCGAGAGAGCCGAAGAGCAAAAGGAGGAGGGAGGTGCAGAGATAATATCTCTTCACCTAATCAGGTTGATTTTAAAGTCACTCGTTGCCAGTCCACTGCAGGCCTCATTAACTCGCCTCTGGCTGGCATCATTGTTCAGGCAACGTTTGAAATCCACCAAAGGAATGTAGATTTGCTTTAATCCGGGCCCATCAAAGGTAACACTGATGCTGCAGTGACGCTGTGGCTCTGGATTAGGCCAAGCTCGAGGGGAGAGAGAGAGAGAGACCCATCCTCAAAATTTTACCATTCCAAATTCAGTAGGTGACAGGTCTCAAGAGCCTCACGGGCACTGAAGATGACACTTTTAGGCGGCATTTAAATAATCTGGATGGTCTAGGTTACATAATTATGCCATGACAATTTGGGCACATATGTCAGAGTACAGTCTGGCAGCCAGCGTGTCAGTGTGGGGAAGCTTACAGGGGTGGGGATAAGCGCCACACTGTCCCTGCATTTACTCTCCTCCAATGTGTTCTGCTAGGTGCTGATTTGGGGAAATTTGCAATTCAAAACAACTTTTTGAAAAGAATATTTTTTCGTCTCATGAATACAGAATTTGGGAGGCTGGTTTTAAATTGCACATAGCAACAACGGGAGACCATTTTGTGGTTAGCCTACCCCTGGCTGTGTCAAACGATGAAGACTATAGACTGGCGGCATATCTGGGAAATGACAATATCATGGTGCCCTGCCCCCCCCCCCCCCCTCTTTCCCGTTCACTGTTCGATTTGTCAACAAGGAAGGCCAACAGGAAGTTCCACATGTTCCAAAAGGACAGTGTATCCGGATTACGACAAACTGAGATAAGGTTGTGAAGAAAAACAATATCTAGTGGGGCAAACACAACAGATGAGTTTTAGCCCCATATAGAGTGCATCATGACGCTTGACAGTTGTGATAAAAGGCATGCTAAAATACACACTTTTATCACTTTCTAACTGTATCTTGAAAACAGGCTTTCCTGAAAGAGTAGTGTCCGCCTGTAGAGAGAGAGAGAGAGAGAGAGAGAGAGAGAGAGAGAGAGAGAGAGAGAGAGAGGGAGAGAGAGAGAGAGAGAGAGAGAGAGAGAGAGAGAGAGAGAGCACTCTCCTGTCTTGGAGACGTCGGAGTCCTGGGGTAAAAAGAACATACCGCCATCCCATTTTTATTCATGAGCAAAGCCATCACGGTGGGTATTAAACTCTAAACAGATTCAAGAATAACAGAGAAGAGAGCATCTTCCTTAGACGGCTGCATTCTCGCACTTCTACATTTCAAACAAGTGCTAAAAGGACCAACAATCTACCGGTTCATTCTCCGAGTGCCTGTTCCTCACACATTGTTTAGACACAGGATAGGGGGTCATGCTGATGCTTTATGCTGATTCCTAGCATGCTTGTAACATGTTGAACATGAGTTCCAGGTGTCACCAACCATGCCCCAGCATGCTTTGCCACAGTAAAACCCCAGTGGTGCTGAGGATTCTCAGGGGACTTGAGGGCGAGTAGCGGAGAATAAGCAGCAGTGGCAAAGAGGCGAGAGATTGTGGGCATGAGGGTCCTGGGCTCACAGGGGGAGCCAGGTTAAGCCAGTTAAGGGCATTAGACCTCCAGACTGATGAAAAGGGGCCCTCCCAGATCAAATTGAAGTAAATCTAGCCTAAATCCACCCTACAAAGGGAGTTTAGACTCCGCCATTGTGCAGGCCAGAGTAAACAGGGGGTCCTTGGGTAAGCCTCCCTTCACAGGGGACAAAGGCAGAGAGTTGAGGAACTGATCTTACCCCAGTAGGCCAATGTTAGCACACAGATCACAGGGTTAGACACACTCAAACCTATCAGCTGCTACACAGGCCTCTACGGACACAACACTCTCCTAAGCCTTAAACAAGCTATAAGTTCTCCACTGGCTCTGACACTCTCGCATGCCTCCCGTGACTGCTCACATTTTGCCCTGAAGACAGGAGTGAAGATAACTTTGTGTTCAGCCACTGGGTCTTTGTGAGACATCTCAAAGAGCAGTTCCCTCACCCTCCTGGCTGTTTCACATATCTTGGCATTTTTTCTTTCATTGGCTAAAAGGATTGTTTCTGCATCCGGCCTCCACGACAACTGACGTATCAACCCTCCATCATCCTTTTCGTCAAAGCATGAGGCGATTTTTCCAGATGGTCGCCTGGCACTTGTGCTTTGAAAGCAGGATTGCAGTGGCACGGAGGAAAAAAAAAAAACTTTCCAGAGAGCAAGCACAATCATCCTGTTAATGGTTCTAATTGTGGCATCATCATACCCGTCACACTCCAGCTGAACCTAGCACAATAAATATGTGTTCAATTAGGATCCATCAAACGCTCCCAGCCACCAGTGCTGGAAAAACAAAGAGGGCCCCCGGCCCATGGGCCTCGTTCAATTCACCTGGCAATCATATTATGATGCTCTCGTTTTTGACCTGCTTCAAATTATCTCTGGGAAAACAAACCTGTCTCCTTTCCATTTGTGCCAAGACAATTGTTCTCCCTTTCCAGAGTCAAAAACTTTGGCAGATTATAGCCTCTTTGTGCCTGAAAGGTACTAAAGTACGTGTCAGGTACTATTACAGTCAAGGTCTACAAACATGCACTCATACAGACACACACACACACACACACACACACATACACACACACAGAGGTTATAGGCCCGGCAGGCGTTTGTGTGAGACTGCATTGCTTCAGTAATTATCAGCCGAGCAAACCATAACAGTGTTCACACAACAGAAGAATGTAAAAACAAAAGAGCCATTCAGCAGCAGTAACACCCATGGTGTTTTCATAGTGACGGCCATCTTGTCAGCTGACACAAACTGCTGACTGAAATGAAAGATAACCACCGCAGGCGACCAGGTGCTTCTTCTGTTTCCCGGCAGTCTATTCACAGCATACTGAGCATGGCTGTATATGT
>NW_027175820.1:19368816-19391316 GCF_023055335.1 Clinocottus analis | reverse complement strand
GTTGAGTCTTAGCCTCTTAACTTTAAAATGTTAAAGTAAAAGTTTTAGAATGTAGATAAGGAAACTTCACATGGACGTTTGTCATCAGTGACTGTATATAGTAATTGCACCTCTGTGTGTGTAACGTTACCGAAATGAGAGAGAGAGAGAACGTGACGGACTGGTAAGTAAGTGTGAATGTTGAAGTTCAGTACGTAAGTTTAGGCTTTTGTTGGTGAATAAATGCCGCAACACTTTAAGAAACTTTTTGCAATAAAGTGAATGCGAAGGCACAAAAAAAGATACCACCCAACCCAACATCATCAACAAGCCAAGATCTGATTCAAAAAGATATCTGACATTTGAGTCACTTAGGACGTCTTCTGTTGCGTTGAACACTGCTTTCGCAAGGTGGATACCCAGTTTAATGTCTCAGACAGGATGACAACAGAAAGTATGAATGGCAGGGACATAAGACTATTCATACTGGGGGAGACCCCGCATAGTGGACTCTTTGATTAAAGGAGCCATATTCGACTGCCAGTCTCACAATCGAATTGTCACTCTGATGGGAAAATGTGATCATATAAAATTTCAAAATCAAAGATTATGCCAATATTTATGAATTACATCACTTACATAAATCACCATCAGAGGGATAGATGTAGTTTGAACGTGTGAAAGATTATCTAAAATCAATGAGCCGAGGCAGGCAGGGACAGCGGTTTGTGGCACTAGGACAGCTGCTGCGCGCACACTCGCACAAACACACACACAAACACACACACACACTGCAATGTCCATTCCTCTGAAACTATTAATGAGCAAGAAAAAAAAAATTATATAACGATCGACTTTAGACAAGCCTGCACCAATCACATTTTGACTCGGGGACACCCCTTATGTATACACTGATCTAGTTTGATGTAACATTTGGGGGAGTTTGTGAGTGGTGAGAGGTTTGAGCGTGGAGGTAAATGTCATTGAGCGTTTCACCACAAGATGGGGTCTGTCTAAGAGGTCTTAATCCTCTCTTCACATGCTTCTGTAGCTCTGGGGCACAGTGCAGTGAGACCGTCTCAAACCACAATTACATAGCATCACAATATGTGCCTCTGACACCACACTCCTTCATAAACCCACCCCTGCATGCAGCTTAATTGGTTGAGTTAAACATCCACAACATTTTAGGACAATGGTTGTCCACTAAACAGACTTACAACTGTTAAAAATAGATTAGTTCATGTTTCTATAAGGAACCTGCTCTCCAAATTGGTTGATGTGCATTCAGAGTGTTTAGCATGCACACAGGGGAGAACTACTCCATCGTCTAACTGTGACTTTCCGCATTCGTAGATAAGTGCATTTTATTTAATTAATCAGGAGAAGAAGCCTAACGATTATAAAGATTTCAAGAGCACTATATTCTGACCCTTTGTGGGAGGGACCTAATCATCACATCCTGCCGAGTAACACAAAGGCCAATTGCAGCAGAAAAACATCTGGAAAACAGTTGCCCAACAAAAGGACTTTTCAAATGAACTGAGGTTTAAGAGGCTGCAGAAAATTTGACAAGCATCAAGCTCTGTTAAAGCAAAGAGATGAAAAGCTCAGGGTAAAAAAATAAAAATATTTCATTGTCCTAGGTCCCACCAGATCTAAGCTGTAACATCTTAACACATCACACCTGATCAGATGGCTTTAAAGCCATAAACCCTGCATGGTTCCTCCATAGAAAGATGTACCAGACCGAACCTCTGGGAGTGAAGCCAACTAAACATGAACCATGTGTGTCGGAGCATCCAGGCCGTGTTGAGCTCAGTCCAGCATATGGGTTTAGCTAATACAGAACTATGCAAAACTATCAAAACTGCAAACACTACAACTAACTACTGGTAATATAAAAGTCAAAGTTACACCCCATAAACATCCAAAAATGCTAATAGATAGCTTCTTAAAAGATAAATAGAAAACTCAATTTGTCGGACGTTCCAGTATGTCAAATCTTTGCAGTGAAATGGACTGTAACCACGTGTGGATCTAATTCCAGTGAGAACACAATGAGGAACATATTTTGACTTTGCATATTGTCCCAGGTAAAAGCAAGAGAGGATCTACTCATCCAGGCTTGATATAAAAAACCTGCATTGCAGAATATTATATATATATATATATATATATATATATATATATATATATATATATATATATATATATATATATATATATATATATATATATATAATCATATATAAGCATTGTTACTCAAAGAAAGTCTGAGGCTAGAATAATCCAGTGTGTTTACAATCCATTGGAAATTACTGGTCTTTAAATGGCACGATTCCTATGGATGCATAAAACACTATGTATGGCAAAGCCTTGCCACCTGGAATAAATGATGATGACATTGATTCATGTTTTCTTTACAGATTCATGTAATCCCCTTTCTCTCCAATTTCCCCTGTCGCAGGTTATTTCTAGTTTGTTAAATTAAAGCAAAAAGAGCAATGCCTTCTAAACTGTAAAATAGGTATAACAGATATTGTATATAGGATGGAGGAGAAAAAAGAGAGATAAAGAGAGCAGTTGTTTGTCTGACCGTTCATTGGCCCTATAATTCACTTTATGTTGTGATGTCCTGAAAATGGGATTTATTCCCACATAAAACAGAGCCTTGTATAAGCCTGTTAGGACAGTATCCAACAGTATCTTGCAAGCTTGGTCCCAAAGCACCCAAACTACACAACAAAGCATAAAGCTTGTACTGGTGCCAGTCTGACCGTCTGCTTTCACCATCACAGACGGCTGTTTGTTCTTCTCTTCTCTTTCTCTCTTCTCCCCGACCACTTCCACACTGCAAGCACCACGAGGAGTATAAAGAGGGGAGCAGTCCAAGAGTGGGGAGAGGGAGAGAGGCTGTTTTAGAATTCACCTTTTATCTCACATGTTGTGTGTGGCAAGCGGAGTATAGGAGGGGGTAAGGAGCAATAAAGTGGTTGGGAAAATTAGAGATGAGAGCAGAGGCAGAGATACTGAGAAAGACAGGGAGCAACTGAGGAGAAGAAAAAGAGCGGGGTCATATTTTTCAGCATATATTTCATGTTCTCTGATCTTAGGAGGAAATGTTGTAAAGAATTCCAGAGAGATACAGAAAGCATGGCTACAGCTTTCAATTTCTACTTTACTGACTTCTAGCTTCAAAAGTATTGCCAACTGTGTGAACTACCCACCAGCACAGCCTTTGTAAATTCATGGAGATCCCCGTTTTCTTTTCTCCAACACATAATCAAATAAGTAAGATTATTCTACCGTATGCCTAAAACACGTCAGCTCATATCAAACATCAAGCTAATTATATATCAGTTGACCTTTTCCTTCACAAGTGAAGCTCCTCAAAGCTCTCACCCTACAACCTAAATTAAGCTATAGCTGTTACTGAGCCAAAACTCCAGATGTGTATCCTCTGTGTCCGTGCACTCCAGCAGGCCTGAGGTTAAGCCAAGAGACGGCACGCATCCAAGGGTGAATAAAGTATGTTGGGTTTTTTTGTTTAGTTTTTTGCCGTGAAATGTTTTTAGCTGCCGTCGATCGCAAGCAACCCTCCTCCTGCTGGTGAATCACAGCTTTGGACGACAAGAGGATCGGCTGTAGCAGCTATCTGGCAGAGACACCGATTCCAACCGCTCAGCAGAGCCCCGCAATCACATCAGTGACTGATAATACACTTTAGAGGGGAAGACTTTTGAAGGCTGTCGATGCGAACGCTGCTAGCCGGACTGTTGAGTGCTATAAGGAGAAGCCGATTCCCTGCTGCCTATATATCACTTGACAGGTGAAGACAGGGGGAGAGGGAGGAGAGGGAGGGAGTGAAGGCAGTTTGGGTGTCTCCAATAGCGCAATACGCTATGCAACCAATGAGAAGTGATGGGGCTTATTGACTTGTCCGGCTTGATGGGCACTCAGTGGCTGACAACGCTGCGCAACATCTTTCAACACTAAACCAAATGGCCGAGCGTGATCAAATCCTTTGCCTAACCTCTTTACACCAAGATACTCCTGAGATTACCCTTTAACCTGCCATCCCTATTCACCTTGCTCTGGCAACGGGCTGCAATGCATTATGGAGATCGATTCCATAAACGTCATTTTCGTCTCTCCTTGAAAGTGTGTCATAGGAGGGATTCCAAAAAATGTAATTCAGAGCCAGTCTATCTGTCCTGGCACAACCTTGACAAGGACCTACACAGCGCCTGTGTCTATGTGAGCAGAGATGCGCTGCTCGTCATTGTTATACGAGGACTTTGCAAAGAGGAAATGTTTTTTTTATATATATATATTTTTCCAGAAGTAACATTTTAAGTTTGGCAAGCACAATGTGGTGCATATAAAGGAGTCAACAATATAAGTTTGCATGTTCTTCACAGAAAAGAAAAAGTTGTATCCCCCTCAAACTAATATTAACAAAACAATGTTGTCCAAAAGAATCCAACAGCTGCTGAGGTCAGCTTAATAAAATATAATTCAGGAAACATGTATTATGTCAATCATATGTTCACTTTCACATCTCTCGACACAGGGTTTGCTTTGTGAACTGTTTTGGTCAAAGGGGAGGTGGCAGTATAAAGGGTTACGCCATGTAATTATCTCATTACAGGTGTCTCTGCTCCAAGGAAACGTAATCATGTTGAGGACAGAGCCACAGAATAGCGAGCTCCTCTCTTCAGACGGACAGTAAATTGAGATGAACCTACTTCAGATGAACTCCTAATCAGCCGCCAGACATAGACAATCCCTCTGATGACTGGTGAAGGGTATTCATTGGAGAGGAGTTTAACATCATTGCGTCTGATTGACTGGGCTCTCAACCACTGTGGGTTAAGGGGGCTCCTGGGGTTAGCCTGGTCAGACAAGAACAAGAGAGAGAGAGAGACAGAAACAGAGGTAGCGGAAGAGATATAGAGGGCCCTTCAGTAAATGGGCAGTCCACAGAGAGTTGGGCAGCAGTCTAATGGAGCCTCATCACGGCCAGTCTGTCAGTCAGTCAGGTGAAACAAGGTCTAACGGGGTCCTAATGAAGACAGCTTCACACCGAGTTGTCTTGAAACTGCCCAGCTAAAAAGCACACACTCCTATTATCCATCTTCCATGCGGGGAATATTTCCCACTCAAAGTCAACAAGAGCAAAGCAAGATCCAACTTTAAGAACAAGGCAGCCAACAAGACATAATGTTCATTCTGCTTGGAATGAGCACAGTTGAGAAAACGCACAGGAGAAAGGGTACTGTTGTACTGTACAGCTTGAAAGCAACATGCTGCAGGCCAAATGCTGAGAATAATTACATCTGTGAATAGAGGATAAAGTAATACAATGCTCCAGTCTTGTTACACCATACATCAGCACTTGTGGATTGCCTCTCGTCCAATCAAATAGATACGGATGGAATTATCCGTCATATAAACTCCGATAACACTCGCCATGTATAATAATAACAATAAGTATTTGTTTCATTTGGCTTTTGTTTATGGGCTGCAACAAGCTACTGTATGAGAATACATTGAATATATCAAGTACTGCATGTTCCCCCAATCTTATTAATAATACAAAACCATGACATTGCTTAACTGAGGCATTAAATATGCATATGCACATTGGGATACAGATTTTTCGCAGATTTATAAGACATTCCCCACTAAATGCTCCCAGAAAAAAATAACACTGCAGTGGGCCAAGAGGGAATTAGACAGATAATTGAAAGACAAAACTGGAGGTAGATAAAGCGAAATTATAAGACGTTTTGGATTTAAAAGCAATACATCATCTGCTACTCAGTCCAACTGCAAGAAAACCTCTTTAAAAACCACTTTTAATGCCCGCCTGGGAAATTCAAGACAAGTGTACAAGTTGGATACTCTCCTTCTAAGGCCACTAGTATACTTATATCAAGTTTTCCAAAAGACAACACACTAAAACCACCAACAGGTCAGGGATTTGTGTTCATGGAGTTTATGAAAATGTCCCCTGATGCCCAGTCTACATTCATCACAAAAAAAAAATTAGAAATGCTTTCAGGGTAGTATGGCAACAGTAGATAAAGTGGAGAGCCAATCATCCCCACTGTCCATCCCAGTGGCACTGCCTCAGGACACAGCCTCTGGGTGGCCTTGAACCAGGCCTTGGCCTGCCATCTCTACGGTAAGTGCTCTGTCACGAGGCTGCCAGGGGCTGCAGCATATGCCACCAAATCCCTGGCGTCTCTACCATGGTAAACAGAGGCCCTGCTAATGGAGGCATGACTCTCTATGTAAATACGTACCTACGTCTGTCTGTCTTTCTGTGCCTCAGACTAACCTTCAGCTAGCCCACTCCTCACCGCCAAATGGCTTCACGGCTGGATGACGCTGCACTGCCTGACTCGCTTCATGTGGGAAATAGAGAGCGACGGAGAAGAACAGAAGTGGGTGAGAGTATCAGATCTGTAGATCAAGTTTGTCTACAGTGTTAGAAAAAGAAATAAGGTATCTGGTTTTGTAGATAGTGTAAGGACTCCCTATGGACAACTACGGTGATGATAAAAACATAGAAAAAAAAATGTTTTAAAAAAGTATAGCACCCAGTTTTATGATCACAAGCATAATCACCGGTGGCATATTTTCATTGTTCAACATATAAACTCCCTCTTCAAACATAATGACAGGCGTATAGGTCATCCACCTATGTGTAAACAGTCTGCTAAGACTGTGTAGTGGAAACTGCTGCACTAAGGATCAGACCTATGATGAGTCCTGGCAAACAAAGCTTTCCTGTATTTATTTGTGTTGACTTTGTTTGTACTACATGACTGCCTACTGCCAGTTAAGCATGCCATTGCCCACGCAATAACCTATGCGCCGAAACACAATCACAGAGCAAAATATAGTTTTAATAGCCCCCTTGTTCTTTCCCTCCCAATGGCCAGGCCAGTGCCCCAGTGTGCGTCTGCCATTCTGTGGGCATCGAACATAATCACAGGGCTTTGCAGGTTGGTATAGAAGTATTGGGGCTAGATAAAGCCGTCATTACAGTACACATACACTGTCGAGACACAACCCCAGCACTGGGTACAAAGCAATCACTACAACTGTATTATCTTTCCAGTACAAGTCTATAATTAGTTTTCCCCTTGTTACAAAGTAGGCATATGTTTCATGGAAGAATAAAAGAAACAGATTACTTCAAACCTTAACTCTGTCCTATTTCTCTGAGATAGTTTTATAGCAGGCAAAGATAAGGGGAGAGCTACAGGGAGGGACTTTATAATGTGTCTCGGTATCAGGGAGCATGAGGGGAGTTCAGAAGCAGAGTGGAATGAGGAGCCCGGGGCTTATGTCTTCAAATCACAGCTTTCCCAAGCACTGTCTCTGCTTTATAACAGTTAAGATATTGAAGGGATGGGAATTAGCTTTGACAGTATGTACATTCATACTCTTCTAGTATGTGTGTTCTGTATTCCCATGTTTATTACGAACACATAATAATAATAATAATAATAATAATAATAATAATAATAATAATAATAATAATAATAATAATTATTATTATTATTATTATTATTATTATTATTATTATAGCAATAACACCAACTTACAATATCATCTCTGATGGCTACTGTCCAATATGGAGCAATTAGTTTACAATACACTTCCCCTCTCATATCTAGAAGGTATTTTAGGAAGGAAGGGGTTTATACTGGCATCCATAAAACATAAAGGGGTCACATTTAATTGCAAGGGAGAGAGGAGAAGAGACAAGACTAATTATCTTTATAGCCTGACGGCAATATTTTATTTAACGTCAGCACTGGGTCCTTTGCTTTGTTGGCTAGTGGACAGTGGACAAGAGAAGATTTACTCCTCAGGGTGCAGCTGAGCAGGTTTTTGTGGCAGCTATGATTTCCCATCAACTGCCAAAATGACAACAGTAATATACAGATGTGATGTACTTATTTTTCATTCATGCTGTTCTCGTGGGCCAAATAGAAAAGGCAACTGTACGACTGTAATTCCAAACGCACACATTCCTTTACGCATGCTACAAAACAAAATGCCTGTTTTGTTTTTTTTTGCTAAATCAGCTCCGATAGAAAGAAAATGCCAAGAGCTGGAGACAAGAAGGCAGTGAGGTGGAAGACATGACTGTAAGAGAGAGAAGATAGAAGGGGGAAAGAAAAATAAATTGAAACACCCGAAGAACAGAGAAAAGGGCGGGAGAGTGGTGTCATGGGAGCTGAGAGAGGCTAGTGCCATGCTATTGAGCGCCTGGAAGAGCACGGCCTCTGATTTCTTCCCTTTCTACTTTTTTTTTCCTTTCAAAGAGCACTTGAAAGCTCTTCTGAGGTATCGAGCAGGTGGGAGTGTATGGTGAGGCGGACTGGGGCCGAGAGTGGGCAGGGCTGGTTAAAGCAGCTCCCTATTTTTTTCAATCCAAAGCACAGAAGTGGAGAACTCAGAGGTCCAAAGGCCCAGCGGCCCAGAGCTCCAGCCAAGCGTCTCTGAGGAGCCTTCAGCCGGGCAGAGGTGGAAATTGGAGGTGTGAGTCTGGGCACCCAGGATGAAGGCGAACCACAAAAGCTACCTGAAAAGTATCCACGCTTGGAAAAAGAAGATGAGCATATTTTGAGTGAAAGTGCCTTGACATTTAGATTTATTTATTTATTTTAACAAAAAAGCACAACATTCGACACTGACATTCTCAGTAGCTTTACACCACTGAGAAGAACCTTCGGTATTCATTCCCATTGTTCAATTTGGCAAAAGCCTCAAAACAACTCTAATTAGAAATTAAAGTATAATAATACATAATGATAGTATTATCACCAGTATGTTTACATGTAAATATACATGTAACCCTAACCCTAACCCTACTGGCTAACCCTAACCCTCAACTCTAACCCTAATATAGTAACTGATACAACGTTAATGAGTGTCCTTAATTTGAGTCATGACACTGATGTTTAGACGTTACTGATGAATAAAAGCAGGCTACAAGGCAATATTGGCTCGATTTTTTTAAGTTTGCCCTTTAATATAATTGATCAAAACAGCAGCCACCCTTTGAACGCTCAGCGCTCTGGGACTAACTTCAAACAGTATCAATTATAGAAATCGGCTCGAAGGACTGGAGTCAATTCCCTATCAATAAAGTATTCAGCTGCAGTCGCCAGGAGATTAGGGGAGAGATGAGCCAAGCGCAAACCCACAGGACTGCCTAAATCTACTGCACAGTGGATGCTCCAGTAAACTAAGTAGCTTCAGATGATCAAACAGGAGGTATTTCAATCAAACAGTGGATAGAGCTACAGTAGCAGAAGCTGTTAATACAGTGTTAGCCTCTAGAGAACGGCTTTTAACCCTCAACTGAAAAATGTGAAGTGAGACGTGGCACGGTAATTAGTCTGCTCGCACTGTATTGTTATGCTACAATCAGGCCTACTCTTAAATACTCACACAAATCAATTTCCACAACCTGGGAAAACAGGATAATCAAACATATTGAAAAACACAAGCAAGACAATTACCCTGGCCAAGCAATGTGTGCACTGTAACAAGTTTCTGTAGTTTTCACAGTGATATGACCATATACTGGTCATATTCTTACTGTAGATGCTGTGGATTTGCGATCGAATTTTTTATATATTGCATATTATTAGCCGTAATTTACGGCTGAAATTCCATTAGCAGAACAATAATAATACTTTTTGTACTTATCTGCCAATAATACATCAATCACTGATATAATGTGCATCCCTCAAAAAACTAAATCAAACGTTTTCTTTCTTTTCTTTCTTTTCCTATTTATCAATTTATCTTTAAAACCACTTGTTGAGCTCCATTTTGACTGTTGAACTAAAAAAAGGTGAAATGATGAGACGGTAACTCCAGTCCACCAGAATGTATGCAAAGAAATTCTAAATTGAAATGCAACAGGTTCTTATTTTCCTGGCTAAATTATACTGTGACAGGGAAATGGGGAAATTACTCATTCTTCTTGCAGTTTACACAAAGAAATGAGTGTATTAATCTTCAGCCTAGGCTTGTTAAACAATTACGGGTGGCCGTTATCAGGGTGTATGTGGATGACACACACGCACCAACACAAACAGAAATAAACCGGTATGTGCATACATTCACTCACATGCATTATATAAGTATACACCCACTGCGCAACAGTATCAGCGTCACACGGTATAGATCTATTGACGGAGCCACGCCGTATCAATGACACCTTCAATCTTTACAGGCCCTTCTCCCTAAAAGCCTCTGTTGCGACACAATCATTACAAATTGATTGCAAAATAGCTAACAATCATGATTAAATCATTAAATTCTTGTCTACGCTTCAGAGAATGGGGAGAAAATTAACTTCCCACCAACCTCATTTTTTTTCCGAACACGAAATAATGATTTTCTGCCAGTCTAATTACAAAGCCAACATCTGATCAAGCCCGCATCCAGAGGGGATTATCACATGCACCAGTATTAGACCTCATTACCAGCCTGAGTGCAGAATTATTACATCTTGTAATTGGATGGTGAGATTTATATACAGATCAGGCCGGTTTCTGTAAGATTGTAATTACAGGCTTCGTTGGTTAGCTACTTATCACTCAGCAGTGGAGTGCAGGAAATCAGCGCGTGGAAGAGCATTTCATTAATCCCTCATCCTGTCGGAGGAGGGAAACGCGTACCTTCCGTGTCTGTTTTAGGGACAACATCATCATCCGCACATCAAACAGTTTATCCCCCCCCCCTTCCTTCCTCCTTTGCCCCGTACCTGGTCAGAGGAACCCTCCATTTCCTAAGCTTTTCAATGAACAATCGTGGGAAATTTGTCTGAAAAAACTGAAATAATGTTTTCTAATTACCTAAGATAAATGTGTAGAATATGCCCTCAACAGAGACTTTGGGAAGCACCTTGCTTCAGAATTAGCCAGCCGGAGTTAACAGGCTAAAGGCTCATTACACTGCAGCTGAGGAGCTGTTTGTGCATATAGGTGTTTGTGAATCCATCCATTCGTCTTCCCCCATTTATACAGCCCAGACACCACGATATCTTTCACTGGACTCTGTGGGCAAAGGCTGTTCTATTTGTCTTTCGCTCGTGTAAAATATTGAACCCACTCTCTCCTCTTTTTATTCTCAAAGATGCCCTTAATTAATGGACCGGGATACTTGTTAAAAGCTCACTTTTCGTGGCACAAATCTGCCAAGTGTGATTAGACAGGACCAGCGTGCGCCAGTTCATCAGCAGAGCAAAAGACTGAGATCGAGAAGCTTCTGCAGCCATCATCATCATCATCATCATCATTCCTCATCACAACTCAAGCATTTGCTGCTATACTTACTGTGACAAAGTCAAGTTCTGACACCTTTTACATATGGCAGTAAATTGACAACAGGACTGAGGCAAATAAAATTAAAAATGACAGATGGAGAAAAAAAACAACGAGAAATGTGTGTTGCAGCGGGACACTGTTGGAACACAAGTCATTTGCTGTCTGCCGTTCTGCAACTCAGCAAGAAACGCCTTGATCCCCTTGCCAGGGTGACACTGGCGAGGGAAGAAAAGAAAGCATCAGCACCTCTTCACAGTTAACACCCATACAACTTACTTTCTCTCTGCATATCACTGAGCCCTCCCCAGTTACAATCAATACAGGCCTACATTTTATGAGACAAGGAGTTAACTTGTTCAATTATGCCACAGACAGCTCTATTCTTTTGTAACAAGTAATCTGGGTAGTGAAATCAATACTGACAGGCTCACGGCACGCTAGCTAATTTCATATTACCTCCAGCCAATAGCAGAGCAGCCCGTAATGGAGCTGTAGTTCCACTTCATTATAAGAAGGGAGGGGGGGATCAATACTAGCACAGACGTACACGCGCGTACACACACCGAAGCTGACACACACACACACACACACACACACACACACACACACACACACACATACACACAAGCAAAAAGGTCTGATCCTCCACACATGGACTAACACAAACACATATGGGCAAAGAGGGCAACTCTGCTACTTCAGAGGCCCCAAGGGGCTACACAGAGCTGTCTGATGCAGGGCAGATGGAGTGGGGGTGGAGGGAGGTCCAGGGTCATAACCCCCCGCAAAATAAATTAAACTTCCAATCGTCAGCAAACACACACGCAAACACAACTGCTCACAAATGCACACCTCTCATTTTCAAACTGTCAAGCAATCATGAGGGAAATATCCACTTTTTTATTCACTGATCTTCCTTTTAGGCAATCACAAACAAACACACACACACATGCACACAATTAACACTTGACCTCTTCACAACAAGGTCATGATCTAATTTGGAGGTTGACTACCGAGAAGGAAAAGGAAAAAGAGAAGAGAAGAAGAAGAAAAAAAAGGGAGGATAACCTTCAGATGATGGATCAAGTATTTGACCTCTGCAGCTAATTACGAATTAAACTCCATATCTTCTTTTGTTAAAAAAATATCTCCATTCTTTTTTCCCATTATTGTTATCACTCTGCCGGATTAGCTGGGGACTAAGGGGATGATGTTGTCTAAGCCGATGTCAACTGTACAATTACTCGACTCATCCATCCCTTTCCAAGAAAAATAAGACACTGTAGATTAAGATAAGCCGTCTTGAGAAAGAATAGGGATGTAAAGCCTTTGACAATCATTAAGTACACATGGCACAGGGTGACAATTGCTCTTAGTAAACAAACTAAATACTCATTAGACTTAACTATGACATTCCTTTTTTCATAACTTCATATTATACAATTTGGATTTATTGCACTCATTAATAATCTTTACCAGGTTAGGCTACAAATATTGTACAAACACATGACAGCCGCATCATCATTTAGCTTTAGGAAAGGCGACTCGCAGAAGGAACTGCTCTGTGAGAACACATCTCAACTGCGGGAACCCAATTAAATGCATTTTAATCTAAATATCGCTCAACATGCTTTATTGTTCTCCCTTAATTTCCTTGCCACTATTCCGTATGGAACTGCAGTTATCAAGCAGACAGGCTTTATGAGCCGGACAGAGTTGTGCAACACTGGGGCTCATCAGTCCTCAGCCATTAACAGGCTGGCGTTGTAGCAGCAACAGGGGGCAGGCACAATCCTATAACAAATGCACGGCTTTTGGTGGGAATGCATTTAGGACTCAGCTATTCGCTGGAGATATCCAACATTTATCAACAATTAGGTGAACACATCATCCATCACATGCTGAAATGGGTTTGGTTTTAAAAAGTTTTAATTTGTGGATCATTAAGCTCATTGTTTTCCTGATTAAGACCAAAGGGAACCTTGCAGTTGTTGCAACTCACTGTATCAGTGTGAATTACAGATGTACAAGTCACACATGTTATGATATGATTGCTATGCTGGGGCACACAACCCTCCTCCAGAAAAGATTTATCATTATCTTATATTAACAAAATACCAAATCAAACCTGAGAACTAAAGGAACATAGATTGTACATTTTAAAATTGATATGCTTCCAATAATGTGTATTAATAATGATCTAACTTTATAAATCAATAATGATGTAATCGTTTAGATCACTACTTAGCTTATGTGCAAGACGACATAAATAAAGACAATGGGTTTACAAATGCTGTTGCTACATGTAGAAAAGAGAATGAATGAACCTTTTACAGGACCACGTGAATGAGAGTGCGACAAAGAAACAGACAGGCAGAGCAGGAGTTGAGATATTGGTGATTCTGACTCACTCTCGCCCATTTTCACCTCCCATTATCTGATTAGCCTCCCATTTCTTCCCCATCAGTGCAGTGACCTGGATTTTGGTAGGATACTGATGGTCAGCAAGGGCGGGGTCTGGTGAGAGGGGCCAAACCATTTGGGGGTGGCGGAACCATAAATCAGCAGCGGGAGAGAAGATAGAGGGAGATTTATAAAGATGTTGTGCTTGGCCAGCCCACTTGTGGACACTGTGATGAATTCACAAGCACATTGCCAAGGCAAACTACTTCATTATACCATGGCCCAGTGGTCATTAATCTCCCTGGGAGGCCAGCATCCTGGGGGATCGCCAGACCAGAGAATTTATTCAGGCCTGGAGGTACCCATTTCATTAGCCATTCAATCTGTTCAGTCCCCCGCTCTCCCTCTCTTCATCCCTCTCTCTGTCTCCATTTGCCATCACTATAGTTTATATTATCTAATAAATAGTGGCTCAATTTCTCTCTGTGTGTTGTCTTTATATAACAAATTACTCACTCACACAAGATTCTCTGAAATCTTAAGTGTATTCAAATACTAGCTTTTCTTTTAAAACATGGATTTAGATCCGATTGAATTTGTATTAACAAAGAGTACATTGTTTTTAGTTTTTTATATAACCATACGTGTGTATAGGAAGGATCCCCCGTCGATTTCTTTGACTTATCGGGTGTGTTGGTCTTCGTCGACTAAGATTCCTTTTTTATGTGTTTTATGTTGAATGACTTCTTTTCAGGACACGTAAGAGCACAGCTTTGCTACACACAAGATTTAAAGTGGTGCTTTTGTATGATTCTCTGTGGAGAAACTCATTTTTACAGATCTGTCACCCCGCAATGTGAGCACAGCAAAAAACAACTACTGCGTCTGTGTCCAAAGGGTCCAAAGCTGCAAGTTCAGGTGCAACAGATAACCTCCCTGCCCAGATGTCGAGGAGGTGAGGCACAGTGGAGACAGAGGAGATTCCCAGAGGTAAACTCTCAACTGGCTACTTCGGTCCTGTAATGGTGTCATTACTGGGGACAAGTGCTGCTGGCCCAACATGTTATGGGAGGACCGACATCCAGTGATTACTTATTAATGCTGGGACTCCTTATTCCACACACACACACAGAGAAAACAAATATGCTATCCCCTCTGTCTATTACTGTGATCAAACAGATGCACCTGGACACAGAAACATTGCTGCACTCGCGCACACAACAGTGAGTGTCCACAAACACACGCATGCTTCAAGGTGAATCAGGGTTGCCAGTGACATTATAAATGCTAGAGGATGTAAGTATTTATCTTCAGGCAAGGCCTTCTAAACAACTCAGGTTAGTTGTGGTGGCATTATGTTGAACTGCCAATTGGTAACACTGTGTTAGACACAACCACAAACACTTGTGCATATTACGCTTGTCTGACACACATAAACACATCCTTGCTCTCTCTAACACAGGAAATATTCACATTAAATACATCACAGTGACTTCCTCCCATGCTGTGAGGTCTGCAATACCACCATGTCGGCCAAGCACACCAACACCGTATATGCGTGTGTGTGTGTGTGTGTGTGTGTGTGTGTATGTATGTGTATGTATGTATGTATATATATATATATATATATATATATATATATATATATATATATATATATATATATATATATATATATATATATATATATTATGTGTGGAATAATTTCATCAACCTAGCAGTGTCCCGGTGGACCCCTTCCACTTTAAACACTTAACGGGTTAAATAAATAATGATGAATTGCACACAGTGTGTGTGTGTGTGTGTGTGTGTGTGTGTGTTAACGTTAACAGCACCAGCCACGAGCCCCAGGTCCCACAGCAGCAGGAGTCCTTAAAACGAATAA
Source organism: Clinocottus analis (assembly GCF_023055335.1). Classification (NCBI taxonomy): domain Eukaryota; kingdom Metazoa; phylum Chordata; class Actinopteri; order Perciformes; family Cottidae; genus Clinocottus; species Clinocottus analis. The sequence goes on along the minus strand of NW_027175820.1, from coordinate 19,375,677 downwards.
TTTGCTTCCGCTCAGGCCACCACACTGTAGCCATTCGGCAAGCAGATTATGGGCCTTTAAGTAGCAGCCAGGCCTGAAATGTGACTCTAGGGCTCACTGCTGTCTGGGAGGAGGCAAGATTCATATGAGAGAAACAGTGGGACAGAGAAGGAAGGGGACAGACAGGAGAGAAGGATATATGTGAAAGTAAGAAAGAAAGGTGATGGGTGCACTTACGTAAAGTCAGCTACATGTGAGCAAGTTCGGTATCTGGGTCAATGGAACGGGTATAGGTAGATGACAAAAAAAGTCAGAAGCTATATGGATAAGGGAAATAACTGCTTCTTGTGAAATGCACATTATACAGTAATGCTGTAGTGAATACAATCTAAATAATTGGAGGGTTTTTCTCTTGATGCAGTGGCTCTAATGAAATCTCTCTGTCACCTGTTGCTCGGTAAAATAAAAAAAATAAATTAACAATATACGTATCAATCAACAGATTTGATAATGACATCAGTTGTGCATTCCTTTCATACTTGTGGGTGTGTTAAGCAGCTATCAAATTTCCATTAAACTGTGATTAGTTTGCAGTTTGTACCACAAGCAACCGTAATCAGAATACGTGATGGGGCCCAGCATGAATGACAGGAAAGACAGAGTGAGAAATGTTGCTTACCTGGATACCACGTTGCAGGCTTGAGATCACCCGAACTGAAATAAGGACCCGACACCATTTCATCCAAGCAGCTCTGAGTGGTTCTACCCTTACCAAGACAACACAAACAACAATTTCACTAACTTAATGAACTCAATTCAATGGGACAAAGCGGGTCTTCAAAAATTATTCATATTCAATTTATTTTCTCGCATTTAAATTTTAAACATTTATTCTATAATAATAATAATAATAATAATAATAATAATAATAATAATAATAATAATAATAATAACAACAATTCATTCATTTTATATAGCACTTTTCAACATGCTCAAAGATGCTTTACACAGGACAGAGACAAACAGAAGAACAACAAAAAACAAGAGAGAAAGACAATGGAGCAAACAAAACAAACAATCCCAAGAGGTTAGCAGGTGGAGGGTACGGAGCAGGGGCCAGCAGGTGAAGGCGAGTTTCAAGAGGTGTGTTTTGAAGCTACTTGTTTTGAAGGCTACTTCAAAACACACACCCTTTTTCTACATTATTAAATGGTGCATCTATAAAAATAGAAATAAATAAAAGACTATATAACAAAAACAACCACCTACTATTTAAGTAGAATACAGATATCACTCTCTCCCATACTCCCATACCATATTGTGGACTACACATAACTATCTGCTGCTGGTTTATGCATAACCTCCCATGACCCCAACTCCATCATATGCACTATGGTTTAAACATTACTCACTGTTCACCCACATTAACATTATTACCTCTCCCTTACTGTGTGTATTTATAACCTCATAAATCAAACTCCATCCACAGCTACTGTACTACTACACGGCTATTTTATTTCACTTATACATTAACATCCCATCACTCCCATTTCTTCTGAATAATTAATCAGTGTAAAAGATGCAAAACATATTTACAGCATTACAGTAGAATGAGACCAAATGAATTCTACAAGCTACTGGAAGAAGAACCAATGTACTGAGACACAGAAGACTGTACCGATCAAATGATTGATAAAATGGCTAAGTATGTGTGCTGTCATCCGTGTGTGATAATGTCTATTTGGAGCCCTCGCCCTGGGTTTTGAGCTTACGATGGTAACCCCATTAAGATATCAGGCTTTAGTTCAAACAGCTTTCCTGATAAAAACAAAAAAACAATCAATAGCAGCTTTCCCTAAACCTTTTCTTCATTTTTTTTCTTTGTAAGCTCTGCACGTTCTCACTCAACTTTACATCTATGATTTTACTTCAAACAACGCCAGGCTCCGGTAACACCCGGGAGAAAGCCAGCAGACACCATCAGTTGATCTATCGTGCCATCTACTCACTGAAGAGGGGACAGCAACATCAAATCCCCCCAAAATGACATCTGAACGTCAATACATGGTCCCCGCCCCTCCAATGTGACAGTAGAAGCTATATTGATTTCCACCCAGATTAAGGATACTACTGGGAGCAATTTAAACATACAAGCTGAAGTGTCCTGGCCCAATCGTGAGTGATGTCTTTCACCATGTATAATCATCCACTGTGCATTTTGCAGGAGCAAGGGTCTGGATCAGGGAAATTTAAAGATTTGGAAAGACACCAGACAGATAGATAGCTAGATAGACTGATAGGCTGATAGACAGATACTCAGATAATCAAATTACGAAGCAGTTTGTTGGATCTATCGTTAGCTAGTTAACGTCTGGCCATTGTTTGTGTAAAACAGTTAATAAGCTAACAGTTAAATAGTTAAATGATTCATGACAAACAAATTACAAGGATATTCATTTTTAAAAGCATTAATTGTGGTCATTGTGGTAAATGGAGGTTTCAGGCAGTGGCGTCCCTCGGCTAAAACATTCGGGGCTAAAGCCCCGGATTGTTTTTAATTAGCCCCGAATATTTATTTTCAAAAAAAAAAAAAAAAATATTTTTTTTTTTTTTAAAAGATCACATCCTCAAATTACGGTTATCTCATGTGGATGCTTTTACAGTGTTTTTGGACAGGTTTGAGTAACAATTATAAATATATTTTTTTAAAGCCACTACTTTGGCTTTGGCATGAACACCTCCAGGTCACACAAGATGTCGTTCACCCAAAACAGCGGTCTCCGGCAGCAGGCGCACTTCACAACAGCTAGCTGCTGTCTTTGGGTAGTAGCACAGCAAGGTGTCACAAAAAAAGATTTCGATATTTTCCTCCCAAAGGTGGTCAGGAATTAAAGAGGTAAGAGGAATAGAAATAATTTTAAAATGTATAATTTCGAAAAGAGTGTTGCAGCTGGAACTACTAGATGGATGTAGCTGCTAGTTAATAGCACATGGGAAAAAACTTTCTGTTATTATTAGCATCTTGCTGTAAATGCAATTGTAGTGTGTGAGAATTCTGTACCTACAAATAATGAAGCTTGGGCTTCTTCTGGAGGGGAAAGTAGCTAAAGTTAATGTGAGGGTATAACGTCCGACCATCTTGTTTATTTTCTTTATCATGAAATGCCTCAATTCAATTCAGTCCAGAAGAGCAGGTCAGTGTTTCTATGCCTGAAAATTTCGCATCTGCTATACTTTTCAAGGCTAAGCCCCGGATGTGTCAAAATCCTAGAGACGCCTCTGGTTTCAGGTCAATATTACAATTAATAGTTAGCATGACAGTTTTTCTGTCATATTAGCTAGCCTGGCTAACTAATAACTAATAAAGCCAACAAAGCTTAGTTAGTAGTTAGCTAGCTTTGTTGAGTAGGTAGCAAGCTTGCCAAGTAAATAAAGTTACAACTGAAAATAACGTTTCAAGCTCAAACTTTGGAAAATGGCATCTTACTTCATTGAGTCACATCAGCCAGCTGCGCAGGTTTGCGCCGAATTTCCAGCACCAGAAACTCTGCGCGTGCGTACATCACGTCATGCGTCAGTCATTTTTGCGTGTCACGTGATCCTCTTTTTCAATTGCAGGTAGAAACAGACATTAAGGACCACATCTATACAATTAAGACGTACGCTGTAGGTCTACTGATATTTTACTTTGGTAAAATGTAAAGAACCAAAACCTATAGAACGAAACACAAAAGCGTGTTGATATAAGAACATAGACATTCACACGTGATCAGGCATTTTAGGTTGTCCCTTACCTGACATAATCCTACCAGTCTCTATTACAGTGTCTAATCTATGGGTGAATAGGTATAGTATCCAACTGTGTTTTTATGCATATATATTTACATTATAATAATAATTGACCGTTTTCATCTTTTAGAAATTATTCCTAAAGATTCTAAATATAATCAATAACCTGTATCAACGGGCCCTAATTATAGGTGAAGGTGTTCAACATACTAACACATTTCACTACCCAGCTTGTGTCTCCTTCTGCCTCTGAGGTTATTGCTAGCAAGATTTTAATCATCATTCATGACCCTCGTATTTACACTACCGAAACAGATGCAGTGAGGCACCTACAGATGTGCAAGCAAATACACACACACATACACACCCATTCACTTCATCCAGATTTGCTTTCCCCCAGCTGCGCCACAGCGCTGAGGTCATGTATCCTGATGGCACTGATGATGCTTCATGCAGCCCTCGAGCCTATGAAGGTTAGCTTCCTGACCTCTGTGGTCTCCTGGTTAAGGGATACTCTGATAGATAGGCTTGCTCACATGAGAAAGGCTGGTCTATAGTTTATAACTCAACAGAGAGAGTACATAGCAATCCACCTATTGTTTTACTTTTCACACACACACATTTTGCTTGATATTTCTAGCAGCTGCTGCCTAGCATTTAGCAAAAATGTCACTCACCCTCATGAGTGTTTTAGCTGTATCTTAAGATTTGTCCACACTCAGCTTGTAAAACCTGTCCAATATAATCAAAGGTGATGTTTAGTGCAGAGATATTGCATTTTTAATTTGTCTGGCATATACTATATATGCAGTTCTTTGATAATAACTCATAAGAACCTGGACCCATCAGTACATTATATGGATGAATCTTACCTTCAAGGAAAATTATGAGGGACATAATACAGACTAAATAGACCACATATCTGACATTGTTTTCAAAATAGTGTCAAATATTTGAAATGTTTCATAGTGTCACTATGGGCATTAATGGTAAACAACAATTGTATTAATAATTAAATAATTATAACATGATTGTATGGTTTACATTTGTTTTAATATGCTTTGAATTAAACAATATAAAATATGTTAGCTAAATATCATTGAATCAACCAAATTAACTGAGCAGATCCTCATTATTTTTCGCATTATGCATATATGTCACAGTGTTTTTTTTTCTGATTTGTTTTGTATTAGTTTCTTGAAGAAATGTTCTCACAGGAGGTTCAATATATTAAAAGACATGTTAATTAAGCACTATTAAATGGGTGAATCTTGCCTGTAAGAACAAAAAACAAGCTTTTTTCAATTTAGCACTGTCTTCAAATTTGTCACAACATGGATAAAACATTTTGGAAAGGTTGTTTTGAGAACACAAAAACACTGGACCTGTCACATGACCAATGAATATGTTCAGTAGGTATGACTTAGGGACTTCATGAGTAAAATAAATAAAATCAAAGATAAAGATGTATATGGAACATCATTAAAAGGACGTGTGCACCTGTGTCACCGTGGGTATGGGTTAATTGTATTTTTATTCTTATTTATACAAATTCCATTAACAGCTTTACATATAGAAAATGTATTTCTCTTAGTCATTATACTTTACATTACAATGTCTCCCTTCTCTTCTGTCTGGCCTTGACCATAATAAGTGTATAAAAGCTTTTGTAACTCTCGCATAGCAGGTCATTTTGGTTTGTGTTCCTATGCCTTTCAATCGGCAGTGTTTCCTTCTGTTCATGGCCCGTCCTCTCAGAACACACTGGCTGCCAGGCATCTTTACTCAATAACCCACCTGGGAAAACCAACTAGGTGAATTAGTAAAGATGGGGGGAAGGGGAGGCAGAGGAAAAACTATGAGGAATAAGAAAGAGGGCACACAGCTAGAAAGAGGAATGAAAGTTAAGAAGCACTTGAAAGACTGGGAGGAAAACAGAGACAGTTTTTGGTCGAAACTGGAAAACCTCACTTTCAGTATTTGAGAACAATCAAAACCTCGGTGAGCCCTAAACATGTGTGCACTTGAACCTGGCTAAATGTTGCTCTTGAACATGTGATAGGTGCTGCGAAAAACAAGCCATTAGAGTCGGTTCAGGTAAACAAAATAGGACTCCGGCAAGAACAAGCAACATTGAAGGGTTGGGGGGGTGGGTGGGCTTCTTTGAAGTGGCTCCGAGTATTCCCCTGACACTTCTGAGATATTTATTTGAATAATGTGCAGATTCACACCCGAGTGAGCAGAGATCTGTACGGTGGGTGGGAAGATGACAGGGTTTAATTTCCAGCTTTACTGAGAGGGGTAGTGAGAGCGAGGGAGGGAGGAAGGGGAAAGAGAGACAAGGGAATTAAAGAGAGAGAGAGAGAGAGAGAGAGAGAGAGAGAGAGAGAGAGAGAGAGAGAGAGAGAGAGGAGAAAAGAGCTAGATATGAGATGGGGAAGGAAGATGGAGGTATATCGCCTTCCCTAAAAACATTTTGACATTTTAAACCTAAGGCAGTTTGTAGGCAGTAAATAAAGAGAAGGGAATCAATAGCAGTCAGTGATAAGGGGATAAAGCAGCTAAATATGAAATACAGCCTAACAAAATGGTATGGATTTCCAATAGGGCCACGTGACAGCTGCTTTGAAATGCAAATAGCAACTTATGCACATTGTCCTTCTCGGGCCTTGCCACCTATTGATCGGCTAAAACAAATTCTATTGATCATTGAATATTTAATGGCGATAATTAAATCTCTCATGGAGGTACTTACACCCCATTTCCAGTTTTCATCGCCTTTCTCAGGAGACCTGCCTTTGACTTACTGAAGCTTCAGAACCGCTCTGGGAAGAATAGCACCCAGCTAATTGCGCTGAGTTTGTTTTGAGAATATTGAGCAGGCGGTTTCCTGTCGACCTGCGTGTTCCTCGAGTGGGAACAGACATGTCTGCTAAAAATGTAAAGGTGAAAATCACCTTGTACAAATCTAATTGAGGTTGCCAATTATCCGCAAATGTTGCTGAATGTCTTCAGTAACTTTTCAAATATCGTATGTAGAGAGAATGATACAATTTGGAATATATTACTTGTTTCTACAATGAGAAAGTGTTA